>NC_072461.1:28436003-28441003 GCF_027596085.1 Anoplopoma fimbria | reverse complement strand
TTTTATTTTTCTCCAAACACAATTCAATTCAGTCTCTATTATATGAAGAGGATGAAGTATTCTGAGTAAAAGTAAAGTACTAATACCACACTGTAAAAACAATTTGTTAAAGTCAAAAAAACAACCCTTTGAAATGACTTTGTTACAGTATTTAACAGTGTACTTTTACTACAACAGAGTATTTGTACAGTGTGGTATTAGTATGTTTACATAGTATGTCAGTGTGGTATTAGTACCTTTTCTGTAACCTAGTATTTTTACTCTGTTGTTTTAGTAATTTTACAGTAATGTAGTGTTTTTACAGGGTAATATTAGTACTTTTACATTAACCTAGTATTTGTACTGTCTGGTATTAGTACTTTTACTTGTAGAAGCCAATTTTTACAGCGTGGTATTCCTAATTTTAATTTTAGAAGAGTATTTTTACACTTTGGTACTGGTACTTTTACAGTAACCTAGTATTTTTACTGTGTGGTATTAGTACTTTTACAGTAACCTAGTATTTTTACTGTGTGCTATTAGTCTGGTTGACAGCTGGGTCTCTGATTGGTCCTTTACCTGAACAGGTGTTGATGTTGTTGATTACATCAGATTAAATCAGATTCAGGTTTCAGATCATCCACAGCTTGTGTTTGTTCCTCCTCCTGTTCTCCTACGGTCCCTGAACGCCTCAGCAGCTCTGCGTGGGCTCTCTCCTCTATTTCTGGACTCATGAGTCATCTTCACTCTCCTCACACAATAGAAAGCTCTCTGCTGCTGCAGGAAGAGAAGCTCCGTCAGGGTGAGGGTTCGAATCCCACAGAAGCATCATGTTGTATTTGATTAGCTTATCATGTTTTTAATTTAATATCTTAACTGACAAGTAACTTATGAATATTTAGAAGAGAACCTGAACAATTTAGATATTTTGGTCTATTTTTATTCAAAACATTTATTTTTATATTTTGTCTGTTTGCGTCTGTAGATTTCTCCTAAATTCACCAAAGTCACCATTAGATAACGCCTCATTTGCATATTTAAACATAACAATTCAGAAAACTTGTAATACAAAAAATGATTGTCTTAATGTTATTAATCATCTGGTGAAGTTTCATGTTGATATCTATTAGTTATGTTTTTTACCCTATTCACCTGTAGAGTCTTCAACATGTATGTAATTTAACTAAACATTTCTTTAAAGGACGTTTTCTCTAAATGAGTTTTTTCTCAGACTCTGATCCATAAATCTCCACTTCAGTAGCTCTTACATACACCAAACTTTACAGCTTCATTCCTCTCTATATTCTGAAGGTTAACACAGAGGGGTTTGTTCATATGTCATTCAGAGCCTCATTTATACAACATTTTATGAGTAAAAACATGGAGAAAATCGATTAGCAAAATGCAAAAACCTTTGACTCTAATATGTCAACAAAATGAAACAAGAATTTTGAATTTAATGTTCACATTTATGATCTGGAAATGTGTGAAAATTCGCACAAATTTTATAAGATAATGCCTAATTTGCATATTTAAACATAGCATTTCAGAAAACTTGTAATACAAAAAAGTATTGTCTTAATGTCAGTAATCAACTGGAGAAGTTTCATGTTGATATCTATTAGTTATGTTTTTACCTTATTAACCTGTAGCGTTAAAATGAGGAAATATTGATCGTCAAAGGAAGAAAATGAATTGTTTTTATTTTATTTAATTTCTTATTATATGATTAAACCAAAAGTGAAACTGAGCATCATGAATACGTTGGGTCTGCTCTCAGTCCTCCAGTGTGAACCTGCTCTGTGGCCTCCAGCTGGTTTCAGACCAGTTTGGAGGGTCTGCTTGTTTCATGAGTTGAATCCAGAAAGTTCCTGCAGCCGACGGGCGGAGGCCTCGCTCTTATCTCTGAGAGCAGCAGGGGGCCGGGGGGTTGATGCCGCAGGAATGAGGCCACGGGCTCAGTGTGTGTGTGTGTGTGTGTGTGTGTGTGTGTGTGTGTGTGTGTGTGTGTGTGTGTGTGTGTGTGTGTGTGTGTGTGTGTGTGTGTGTGTGTGTGTGTGTTGGTTCTCTGCTGCAGGAATTTTAAGTTTGCTGATACGACAGAACAACAGCTTCCTGTCCCTTCTGATATCTGAACATGATGACAGTTTTAGTCCTGTTACCACGGAAACGCCTCAATATCACAGTAACATGTGACCTGGATCAGCTGATCACACGGTCCAGGTGTGTTCCTGACTCACAGCTGGGAGACAGGGAAGGAGGGAAGGAGGAAGGGGGAAGGAGGGAAGGAAACAATAAGACAGGGAAGGGAAGGAGGATGAAGGGAAGGAAACACGGCCTCAATGTGTCACATGACCCACATCAACTGTGTTTTTCTGTTGTCATGACGACAGAGACAGAATGAACCGGTGATTTGATGGTGGGTCAGTTTACGAGCGGTCGCCATGACAACATAAAGACATAACAACAGGACTGTGTTGTACGGATGAGGAGTGAGGGGGGAAGGAGATAGGGAAGGGAATAAGGGAGCACGAAAGGAAGGAAGGAGGGTTGGGAAGGACGGGACGGGAGAAACAATGATGATATAGGGAAGGAAAGAAGGGAGTATGGAAGGAAGGATGGAGGAAAGGAACAATGTTGAGTAGGAAGGGAAGAGGTAGGAAGGAGGAATCGTAAGGAAAGGAGTAATAATAAAGGAAAGAAGAAGCAAGGGAAGTATGGAAGGAAGGAGGATGGACGGAAGGACAAGAGGTGGTAGAGAAGTAAGGAAGGAAGCAATGACACAAGATTTAGGGAAGGAAATGAGGGAGTATAAAATGGATCAAAGTTGTGAGTAGAGGGTAAAGGGTGAGTAGAAAGAAGGGGAGGGAAGGAGAGAGGGAGGAAGGCAAAGAGATAAGGTAGTATGGAAAGGAAGGAAGTTAGGAAGGAAAATATGATTAAAGAAGGGTTATTAGTATAGAAAGGAGAGAAGGAGAGAAGGAGAGAAGGAGAGAAGGAGAGGGCAGGGAAGGAAATGAGGGAGAATGGAAGAAGGAGGACATTAGAAAGGAAAGGAAAACTATGAAGTCCAAACTAGGAAACTAATGGAGAGGGTAGGGAAGGAAAGAGGGAGGTAAAGAACAAGGAAATGAGGGAGTATGTGAGTAAGGAGGCAGTTAGAAAAATAAAGGATGTAGGAAGGAAGGAAGGAAGGAAAGGAAGGAAGGAAAGGAGTGTAAGTGAAACAAGCTGTCAATCACAACAACACCAACGTGTTGAAGACGCTGTGATGTCGTCTGTGTCGGCCAATGACAGCAGCTGTTACCACGACGACAGCAGGATGGGTGTGGTCACGTCTCTGTGAGGACAGATAACAGCCTGCCAACACACACACACCAACACACACACACACACACACACACACACACACACACACACACACACACACACACACACACACACACACACACACACACACACACACACACACACACTCACACACACTCACACACACACACACACACACACACACACACACACACACACACACTCACACACACACACACACACACACACACACACACACACACACACACACACACACACACACACACACACACACACACACACACTCACACACACACACACACACACACACACACACACACACACACACACACACATCCTGCTGTAACTTGTAATCCTCTTTTCTGTTTGACCTCTGACCTTTACATCACTGATCCATCTGATCGATTGATTCCTTTACGGCCTCCTCAGACGAGTCAGTGCATGAAGTTTGTTCTGAATCTCTCTATAAACGTTCAGCTGTTACAGACCAATAATATGATAAACATTAATAGAAGGTAATAATTATAAACGATGCATATCCATGTTAGCGTTATCCACAGTTACATAACTCTTTCCAGGAAACGTCTTATCAATAATTCAGACATGCAGCACCAGTACGTTCACTGCTTTACTTCTGCTGCCTGAAGCTGCAGTACTTTAACATGTAATGGAGTACTGTAATGGAGTACTGTAATGGAGTACTGTAAGTAATGGAGTACTGTAATGGAGTACTGTAATGGAGTACTGTAAGTAATGGAGTACTGTAATGGAGTACTTTCATGGAGTACTGTAATGGAGTACTGTAATGGAGTACTGTAATGGAGTACTGTAATGGAGTACTGTAATGGAGTACTGTAATGGAGTACTTTAATGGAGTACTGTAATGGAGTACTGTAATGGAGTACTGTAATGGAGTACTGTAATGGAGTACTTTAATGGAGTACTGTAATGGAGTACTGTAAGTAATGGAGTACTGTAATGGAGTACTGTAATGGAGTACTGTAATGGAGTACTGTAATGGAGTACTGTAAGTAATGGAGTACTGTAATGGAGTACTGTAATGGAGTACTTTAATGGAGTACTTAATGGAGTACTGTAATGGAGTACTGTAATGGAGTACTTTAATGGAGTACTGTAATGGAGTACTGTAATGGAGTACTGTAATGGAGTACTGTAAGTAATGGAGTACTTTCATGGAGTACTTTCATGGAGTACTGTAATGGAGTACTGTAATGGAGTACTGTAATGGAGTACTGTAATGGAGTACTGTAATGGAGTACTTTCATGGAGTACTGTAATGGAGTACTGTAATGGAGTACTGTAATGGAGTACTGTAATGGAGTACTTTTACAATTTAGATTATATTAGCTAAAGGCTGATTGTAGTACGTATGTTTTAGTGTCCAAATTTGGAGGAAGTGAACAGGAAGTGACCATATATGGACTGAGGAGGAGTGACGTAGAGACGCCGTATACGTCTCTGGTGTGGACCTGTCAATCAGTGTGTAGCCCCGCCCTAAAGCATCCCCTGCTTTATGGTCTGTTTGACTCTAAATGGAGCATCATTTACTAAATGAACATCATGCTGTATTGAAGAAGACTTGAAACTAGAGATTGAGACCATAAACTCATGTTTACAATGTTTACTGAGGGAATAAATCAAGAGAGAAGTAGAGTCATTTTCTCATAGAC
>NC_072461.1:28418503-28431003 GCF_027596085.1 Anoplopoma fimbria | reverse complement strand
TATTATAGTTATTGATGCATTAATTCAAAGGCTCATTTTAGGACTTTATATAATCTATAATAACACATCATCATTATTAATTACTTATATTGTGTTTTAATAAGCAGTAAAACGTTCAAAAGTATTGATCAGTCTGAGATGTAGTGTAGTAGAAGTAGAGAGTAGAAGTACTTTGGATGTGTACAGTAGGAGTACAGTATTGTAGTACATGTCCAGCTGAGCAGCAGCTTCCTCTCCGTCTGGTCTGAGAGAGGAACTGATGCCTGGTTCCTCTCAGGTTATTGATCAGACTATTGATCAGTCTATTGATCAGCCATTAGACAGTAACTGATCCATCTCTGTGGACAGACGGAGACACGTCTCTCCTTTAGAATATAAACCTGATACTGTTTATGTCTCTTTTTCCATCGACTAAAGTCCATCGAGTGAGCCTAATGTCAGAGTATTAATAATTCAGAGAGCAGCAGAGATCAATAGAGGAGAGAAAAAGACGACAAAATACTGAGAGAAATATTTATTAATTAAAAAAACATCAACGAGGTCATTCTTTACTTTACAGGTCTGGATGTGGAGGAAAGAAACTAAACGTTAACGTAAAGAACTGTGATTTTATATTTTAAAACAGTACGTTTACTTTCTTTTAAGGAGAAACAACAAAAACATTGTTCTTCATTCACTGATCAATTTAGATATTTTGGTCTATTTTTCTTCCATAATGAATCTTCTTTTAGACTAGAGGAAAAAAACATTTATTTTACTACTTTTTCTATTTGCATTTGCAGATTTCTCCTTAATTTACCATTACATAACGCCTCATTGGCATATTTAAACATAACATTTCAGAAAACTTGTAATACAAAAAAGAATCCTCTTAATGTCAGTAATCAGCTGGTGAAGTTTCATGTTGATATCTATTAGTTATGTTTTTTACCCTATTCACCTGTAGAGTCTTCAACATGTATGTAATTTAACTAAACATATCTTTAAAGGACGTTTTCTCTAAATGAGTTTTTTCTCAGACTCTGATCCATAAATCTCCACTTCAGTAGCTCTTACATACACCAAACTTTACAGCTTCATTCCTCTCTATATTCTGAAGGTTTCTACAGAGGGGTTTGTTCAGATATCATTCATAGCCTGATTTATACAACATTTATTACTAAAAACATTGTATTTTTTATGTCTGTTGACAGTATTTTCTGATTTAAGCAGTGAAACAAAGAGATATCCAAAATGTAAAAACCTTTGACTTTAATATGTCAACAAAATTAAACAATATATTTGAACCTTGCTTTATCCAATGTTCACATTTATGTTCTGGAAATGTGTGAAAATTTGCACATATTTGAAAAGATAATACCTCATTTGCATATTTAAACATAACATTTACTGAAAACTGTTTGTGCTTCATTTGGTGCAGCTGACACCGATTTATTATCATCACACCTGTATTTATTTATTGTTTGAATGTCTTTTAATTAATTAATTAATAAATGTAATAACGAGCTTCGTCTCCGGAGGTTTTAATCCTCTAATTATATTTAAATATCTTTAATTATGTGTTTCAGGTTTTGATCGAACTGCAGAAAAAACAAACAGAAACAGAGATGATCCCTTATTCTCCCTGAGGTACGAACACACACACACACACACACACACACACACACACACACACACACACACACACACACACACACAAACACACTGTATTCCATTGTAAGTGGGTGTTTCAGGGTGTTTCCCATCACTGACCGCATGTTACCCAGACCTCCATATGTGTGTGTGTGTGTGTGTGTGTGTGTGTGTGTGTGTGTGTGTGTGTGTGTGTGTGTGTGTGTGTGTGTGTGTGCTGGACAAAGCCCTGGGCTCTGGAATAATCTCTTTGTGTCGGTCGGTCACATCGGACAAAAACAGGACCAGCAGCATCAGAGCCGTTTAGACTGAGGGTTGAGTCGACGGTCTGAGTCCTGCTGGTCCCTCCAGAGGTTTCAGCTTCATCTCAGTGTGTTTAACATGGAGGTAGATCCAGTTTAAAAAGGAGATCATGTTCCGTCACAAATTCACCAAACACACTTGTTTTTACAGTTTTAACACTAATATAATCTTGAGATAGAATGAACACATGTGTGGTGCTAACTGTGGGTGTGTGAACTCAGAGCTAGCTATAGTAAGCTAGCTCTGGTCAAGTTTGTGCTTTAAAAAACCTTTAAAAGTCTGAGCCAAACATCAAACATCTGCTGGTTTAACATTAAATACAATGTTTGCAGGCAGAGTTGTTGGTTTGATTCTTTTATCTTTGGCTGAAGCTTTAGGCTAGCAGTTGCCCCCTGCTTCCATTCGTTGTGCTAAGCTAGGCTAAACAACATCCTGGACCGATCTCTGTACGGGACACACTGAACCAAAACTAAATATCTTAAATACGACACATTGTACACTAAATATACACTAAATATTCAGACTGATATTATATATATATATATACATATATACATAGTATATATATATATACATATATATATATATGTATATATATATATATATACAGCGGGTAAAATAAGTTTTGAACACGTCACCATTTTTCTCAGTAAATATATTTCTAAAGGTGCTATTGACATGAAATGTTCACCAGATGTCGGTAACAACCCAAGTAATCCATACATACAAAGAAAACCAAACAAATAAGTTCAGAAATTAAGTTATGTGTAATAAAATGGAATGACACAGGGAAAAAGTATTGAACACGCTTACTGAAATGTATTTAATACTTGGTACAGAAGCCTTTGTTGGTGATGACAGCTTCAAGACGCCTCCTGTGTGGAGAAACTAGTGGCATGCATTGCTCAGGTGTGATTTTGGCCCATTCTTCCACACAAACAGTCTTCAGATCTTGAAGGTTCCGTGGGCCTCTTCTATGAACTCTGATCTTTAGTTCTTTCCATAGAGTTTCTATTGGATTCAGGTCAGGTGATTGGCTGGGCCATTCTAGCAGCTTTATTTTCTTTCTCTGAAACCAATGGAGAGTTTCCTTGGCTGTGTGTTTGGGATCATTGTCTTGCTGAAATGTCCACCCTCGTTTCATCTTCATCATCCTGCTAGATGGCAGCAGATTTTTATCCTTCCTTCAATTATATGAAGTTTGCCAGTGCCGTATGCTGAAAAACAGCCCCACACCATGATGTTCCACCTCCAAACTTCACTGTTGGTCTGGTGCTTTTGGGGTGATGTGCAGTGCCATTTGGCCTCCAAACATGGTGTGTGTTATGGCCTCCAAAGAGTTCCATGTTGGTCTCATCTGACCAGACTATATTCTCCCAGTATTTCACAGGCTTGTCTAAATGTTGTGCAGGAAACTTTAAACGAGCTTCAACATGCTTTTTCTTCATCAGTGGAGTCTTGCGTGGTGAGCGTGCATACAGGCCACGGCGGTTGAGTGCATTACTTATTGTTTTCTTTGAAACAATTGTACCTGCTGATTCCAGGTCTTTCTGAAGCTCTCCACTAGTGGTCCTTGGCTCTTGGACAACTCTTCTGATAATTATTTTCACTCCTCTGTCAGAAATCTTGCGAGGAGCACCTGGTCGTGGCCGGTTTATGGTGAAATTATGTTCTTTCCACTTCTGGATTATGGCCCCAACAGTGCTCACTGGAACATTCAGAAGTTTAGAAATCCTTCTGGAACCAATGCCATCAGTATGTTCTGCAACAATAAGGTTGTGAAGGTCTTGAGAGAGCTCTTTGCTTTTACCCATCATGAGATGTTTCTTGTGTGACACCTTGGTAATGAGACACCTTTTTATAGGCCATCAGTTGGGACTGAACCAGCTGATATTCATTTGCACTGACAAGGGGCAGGACTGCTTTCTAATTACTGATAGATTTCAGCTGCTGTCTTGGCTTTCCATGCCTTTTTGCACCTCCCTTTCTTCATGTGTTCAATACTTTTTCCCTTAAGTTATTTTATTACACATAACTTAATTTCTGAACTTATTTGTTTGGTTGTCTTTGTATGTATGGATTACTTGGGTTGTTACCGACATCTGGTGAACATTTCATGTCAATAGCACCTTTAGAAATATATTTACTGAGAAAAATGGTGACGTGTTCAATACTTATTTTTACCCGCTGTAAATATAAATGTATGAATAACGAGCAGAGTGTTGTCTTCAGATCAGTCGTGTAAATGTGGACATAATTTGACTGAACTCTGGTGTGCAAATGGCTCTGGTCATAGAAAGCTTCTGCAGCAGATTTCTGTTTCCAGCTGACTCACAGACAACAAACACACACACACACACACACACACACACACACACACACACACACACACACACACACACACACACACACACACACACACACACACACACACACACACACACACACACGCACACACACACACACACACACACACACACACACACACACACACACACACACACACACACACACACACACACACACACACACACACACACACACACACACAGTTTTACTTGCAGTATATTGTTGTATGATGAATATATAAGATAAGACAAGATATGACAAGATAGAACTGAAATTCTTGTGCCACATGTTTCATTAAATATTACAACAGAAGAATAAGAAAAAACTAAAGAATAAAAATATAAACATATTTGAACAATAGCATTAAAATGATTAAGTGTAACCAAAACAATACTGACTAAAAAAAATTGAATAAAAAAGAAATAATATTAAGGTAAAAATGAACAGAATTTTACTAAAATAGAAAAAGTGAAATACAATAACAAATATTAAAATGTAATAATATGTAATAATATGTAATAATATGTAATATAATATGTAATAATATGTAATAATATGTAATATTATGTAATAATATGTAATATATATGGTTTCATATGTCTGTATTTTAACACCATGTGATGTCTGTCTCTCTCAGGAACTGACCAATCAGCAGTCAGGATGATGCCAAAGGTAAACACTGTGTTCTTTACCTGAGATTCTATTTCAGGAAGTCAGATATTAATAATGTGTTATTATGGGATGTGATTTCTACGGAGATGTTGATTATTTTACTGATACTGTCTCATTTTAAAGGTGGTGATGTCATAGAGATGATGATGTCATAGCTTCATTCATGTTATGTTCTATAAATAAGGTTTTCATTTTATTGTCTGTTTACTGATTCTGGTCTCATTTTGTTTATTTTAAGTATTTCCCCCAAAAAAATATGTGATAATATATAACGAGTGTGTTTAATAATAATAATAATTGTATTTGTATTTATTGTTTTTGTAGGGACAGAGAACATTAATGAAACATAACTGTTAATGTGTCACAGATGTTTTTTCATCTGTAGTTCCTGGACAGATGTTTCAAAATCACCTTAAAAAAACAGAATATAAGATAAAAATGACAAAAGTTATTCATCATTTATCACTTAAATAAGAATTCAGACAAAATAATAAAATAATAGAGAATATTAATATAAGTTCATATTAATGAAATATTAATTAAAATAAATACAGTAAATAAAACCTCAATGATCCTCATCGATTCCTTCGTTAAGTCTGAACTGGCTGAATACCAGTGTGTGGTTGACCTCTGACCTCTGTGTGTGTGTGTGTGTGTGTGTGTGTGTGTGTGTGTGTGTGTGTGTGTGTGTGTGTGTGTGTGTGCTGTGTGTGTGCTGTGTGTGTGTGTGTGTGTGTGTGTGTGTGTGTGTGTGTGTGTTTGTGTTGTGTGTGTGTGTGTGTGTGTGTGTGTGTGTGTGTGAGCAGCAGCTGGCTCAGACGTCTCCGGGCAGCGTTTTGTCCCTCAGAGCGTCCAGCGTCCCAGGATCCCCTGCTGCCGCCATCGTGGTGAGACACACACACACACACACACACACACACACACACACACACACACACACACACACACACACACACACACACACACACACACACACACACACACACACACACACACACACACACACACACACACACACACACACACACTCACACACAGATCAGGTCTCCTTATCCTCCAGATTAATCTGTAATCCATCTCCAGGTCCGTGTGGAGGACGGGCTCATCGGCTATAAGGACCTGGCGGCGCTGCCGAGGGACAAAGCCATCCTGGACATCGAACGGCCGGACCTGATGATCTACCAGCAGCACTACAGCTACAGCCCTCTGGAGGTCACTGCACACTAAACCACACGCTGATGAATGGAGTCTGGTGTGACTGTAGAGAAAAACACCACATATGTGTGTTTGTTAAAGATTGACGTCCTCAGTAGGAACCAATGAGCTTTGAGCTGAGGGACACAGACAGGAAGTAGGACATTACAGTACATTACATTATTACATTACATTATTACAGTACATTACATTACATTATTACAGTACATTACAGTACATTACATTACATTATTACAGTACATTACATTACATTACATTACATTACATTATTACATTACATTACATTACATTACATTACAATTACAGTACATTACATTATTACATTACATTACATTACATTACATTACATTACATTACATTATTACAGTACATTACATTACATTACATTACAGTACATTACATTACATTACATTACATTACAGTACATTACATTACATTACATTACATTACATTACAGTACATTACATTACATTACATTACATTACATTACATTACATTACATTATTACATTACATTACATTACATTACATTACATTACATTACATTACATTATTACATTACATTACATTACATTATTACATTACATTACATTACATTACATTATTACATTACATTACATTATTACATTACATTACATTACATTACATTATTACAGTACATTACATTACATTACATTACATTACATTACATTACATTACATTACATTACATTATTACATTACATTACATTATTACATTACATTACATTACATTACAGTCATTTAGCAGACGCTTTTATCCAAAGCGACTTACAGGAAGTGTATTCAACATAGGTATTCAAGAGAACTACTAGTCACCAGAAGTCATCAGTGCATCTCAGGACAGATTTGAGAGACGGACCATCATGTTGTTGTTTTGAGTTAAAACATGAGATTTGATGATGTAAAAACAGGATGTAATAGTTCATTTTGAACTATAAACTAATGATTATTTTACATTATTGATTAACCTGCTGATTATTTACTCCATTAATTGATTGATTGATTGATTGATTGATTGATTGATTGATTGATTGATTGATTGATTGATTGATTGATTGATTGATTGATTGATTGATTGATTGATTGTTGGTCCATGTTTAACTCTCGTCCTCTTTTTATATGTTTGAATGTTTTAAATATTTTTCTCTCTTTCCTCCTCAGAGGTCCTTGTCTCCTCGCTCCTTGTCTCCTCCTCCCTCCCCCGAGGTAAGACCCCCCCTCCATTATGTCACCATATAGTTTACCACCAATACAACCATTAATGAGCAGGTCAGAGGTCAGAGGTCACAGCATCTAGACAATCCATGGTTCCTTTCTTTAGCGCTCCTTTCCTTTCCTCTCCCCTCTTTTATTGACTTTCCTTATTTCCTTAAATGTTTCCTTCTCTCCTTTCTCTCTCCTTGTTTCCTCTCCTTCTTCATCATTGTTTCCTTGTCTATCTTTGTTTCTTATTCCTCCATCTGTCCTTGTTTCTTCACCTCTCTCCTTGCTTCCTCTCCTCCTTTCTCCTTGTTTCCTCTCCTTCTTCATTCCTGTTTCCTGTCCTCCTCTCTCCTTGTTTCCTCTCCTCTCACTGTCCTAGTTTTCTCTCCTCTTCCTCTCTCCCGTTTCCTCTCCTCTCCATCCTTGTTTCCCCTCCTCCTCCCTTCTCTTCTCTTCTCTTTTCTTTCCTTTCCTTAAATGATCACAGATGATCAGGTTATTCTGACATTTAAACTTCACTTTACTAACAACTAGTGGAAGAAGTACATTTGTTCTAGTACTATATAAGTACTATACTTAAGTACATATTCGAGGTACTTGTACTTGAGTACTTTCTTCTTCTCCTCCTCTACATATCAGAGGAAACTATCCATTACGTTTATTTATATACATCTCCTCTTCAGATTACATTTTGACCTGATTATATTATTATAAAACCCTCGGTTTGACCTTTGACCTTACAGACTGCTGTACCAGTATAACTGTGGTACCAGTTTAACCAGTATAATTGTGTAGTGGTTTTAAGCTCCTTGTCTGACCTAACGTGACCTCAGAAACATGAACTCGTTGTTCCTCTGCGTCTCCAGAAGGAGTCCAGGGATTGGCTGGAGAACCGTTCTCCTGGGGGTTCCTCTCCTGGTTCCAGCATCCAGACCAGCAGAACCCACAGCACACACACACCGTCAACGCCGAACACACCCAACACACCCAACACACCCAACACCACACACACCAAACACAGCACACACACACTCATCTGGTTCCAAGAGCAACATGCAGCACTTCCACCGGCCCGGTACGACTTTTATTTACTTTCTTCTTCTTCTTCTCTTTCTCCAACATTTATGTTCTCTAGTCTGGTTTTTACTAGAATTATACTTCATGGTATTTAATATATATTTATTTGATCAGATGATGTAGCATCAGTGCGTATTTTTAGTCTCTATTACAGACTTTGTCCACCAGAGGGCGCTGATAGTTTTATTTACATTATAAAGCAGAGTCCCTGTTAAATCACTAATGTGTATCCAACATGTGTGTTTATGTATTTATTATAAGTGAGTATTAGCTGATGTATTTTATGTTCTTCTTCTGTGTCTTCAGAAAACGGCTCTAACATCTATAAGAAGCCTCCCATCTACAAACAAGGTGACATTTAGGACCAGAACCTATTCATTACTACACTTTATGTCTCACTATGAGCCCAGTGGGAGAAGAACTAATGATACTAATACTACACTATACTAGTCCTAATATCACACTGTGGAGAAACTCTACTGCAAGTAAAGTAAAAGCAAAAATATGTAATTAATATCAACAACGGATCAAACAAACGAGTGACGTTGTGTTTTTTAGTGAAGTTTAGACAGAGACAGGCTAGTTGTTTCCCAATGCTTCCAGTCTTTATGCTAAGCTAAGCTAAGCTAACCATGTGCAGCTATGTCCATCTGAACATAGTATTCCTTTATTAATAAAGCTCACAATCAGTCATTATTTATAATATATATATGTATTATTATTGTTAATTATTAGTATAATGACAATGTGTTATTCAAATGATTAATATTCAGAATTATTATTATAATTACACGTGTATTAGTATAATATGTGTTATTATTCATATTATTGCTATTACTTTTAATATTCTTTTAATTTATTATAATGACAATTAATAACATTATTATTATTATTATTATTATTATTCCGCTGTGAACCACAGACAAGATTTACCTCCATTTAATCAGCTCTGACATGAGTGTGTGTGTGTGTGTGTGTGTGTGTGTGTGTGTGTGTGTGTCTGTGTGTGTGTTTCTGTGTGTGTGTGTGTGTGTGTGTGTGTGTGTGTGTGTGTGTGTGTGTGTGTGTGTGTGTGTGTGTGTGTGTGTCTGTGTGTGTGTGTGTGTGTGTGTGTGTGTGTGTGTGTGTGTGTGTGTGTGTGTGTGTGTGTGTGTGTGTGTGTGTGTGTGTGTGTGTCTGTGTGTGTGTGTGTGTGTGTGTGTGTGTGTGTGTGTGTGTGTGTGTGTGTGTGTGTGTGTGTGTGTGTGTGTGTGTGTGTGTGTGTGTGTGTGTGTGTGTGTGTGTGTGTGTGTTGTGTGTGTGTGTGTGTGTGTCCAGAGGACCCCCCCTCCCTCAGGGTAAACACTTTGAGGATCTGATCATTGAGTCCTCAAAGTTTCCGGCCGCTCAGCCTCCGGACCCGAACCAGCCGTCAAAGATCGAGACCGAGTTCTGGCCCTGCCCCCTCCATGGTTGTGATTGGTACGACACACACACACACACACACACACACACACACACACACACACACACACACACACACACACACACACACACACACACACACACACACACACACACACACACACACACACACACATTCAGTGAACACACAGAAACACACACACACACACACACACACACATTCAGGGAACACACAGAAACACACACACGTACACAAACCATATGCTGCATTCAGGGTGTATTATTAAAACAGGATTTTCACATTTTTGATTAGAAAATCCTTTTCAGATGTAAATCCAGACAAACATGTTTTAATCAGTTAACGTCTACTCCCATGTTTCCTTTCCTCTTCCTATGTTTCCTTTCCTCTCCCCATCTTTCCTTTCCTTTCTCTCCTCTCTTTTCCACGTGTCCTCTCCTTTCTGTCCTTGTTTCCTCTTCTTGTTTCTTCTCCCTCTCTATCCTTGTATCTTCTCTTTTCCATGTGTCCTCTCCTTTCTATCCTTGTGTCCTCTCCCCTATCCTTGTTTCCTCTCCTATGTCCTTGTATCCTCTCATACTCTATCATTGTCCCCCTCCCTCTCTCCTTGTTTCCTCTCCTTTCTATCCTTGTTTCCTCTCCTCCTTTCTATCCATGTGTCCTCTCCTTTCTATCCTTGTTTCCTCTCCTTTCTATCCATGTGTCCTCTCCTTTCTGTCCTTGTCTCCTCTCTATTTCCATGTCTCTTCTCTTTTCCATGTGTCCTCTCCTTTCTATCCTTGTTTCCTCTCCTTTCTAACCTTGTATCCTCTCTCCTATCCTTGTTTCCTCTCCTATGTCCTTGTATCATCTCATACTCTATCATTGTCCCCTCCCTCTCTCATTGTTTCCTCTCCCCTTGTTTCCTCTCCTTGTATCCTCTCCCCTATCCTTGTCTCCTCTCTTTTCCATGTGCCCTCTCCCTTCTGTCCTCGTGTCCTCTCCTCCCTCTAGAGAAGGAGTGGAGGAAGAAGGATCAGAGAGAAGGAGATGATGAAGATGAAGGAGAGCAGAGTGATGAGCTGTGGGGACTGAGAGCGCTTCAGAAACAAGAACTCAACAAGGTGAAGCAGGAGACCAATGTTATAACTGATTATATAACTTATATAACACATTAATAAACAGTTTATAACACATTATAACATCTCTATATGTACAGTTTATAACACATTATAACATCTCTATATATACAGTTTATAACACATTATAACATCTCTATATGTACAGTTTATAACACATTATAACATCTCTATATGTACAGTTTATAACACATTATAACATCTCTATATGTACAGTTTATAACACATTATAACATCTCTATATGTACAGTTTATAACACATTATAACATCTCTATATGTACAGTTTATAACACATTATAACATCTCTATATATACAGTTTATAACACATTATAACATCTCTATATATACAGTTTATAACACATTATAACATCTCTATATGTACAGTTTATAACACATTATAACATCTCTATATATACAGTTTATAACACATTATAACATCTCTATATGTACAGTTTATAACACATTATAACATCTCTATATATACAGTTTATAACAGATTATAACATCTCTATATATACAGTTTATAACACATTATAACATCTCTATATATACAGTTTATAACACATTATAACATCTCTATATATACAGTTTATAACACATTATAACATCTCTTATAACACATTATAACATCTCTATATGTACAGTTTATAACACATTATAACATCTCTATATATACAGTTTATAACACATTATAACATCTCTATATATACAGTTTATAACACATTATAACATCTCTATATATACAGTTTATAACACATTATAACATCTCTATATGTACAGTTTATAACACATTATAACATCTCTATATGTACAGTTTGTAACACATTAATACGTCTCTCTTTCTTCAGATTCAGTCTAATCTGGGTAAAATCATCCTGAAGGAGGAGCTGGATAAATCTGCTGCTCCTCTGAGGAGGAAAACTCGTTCTCTACCAGACCGAAGCCAAAACACTGGTACTTTATACCTGTGAATTAAAACAATTGTATTTATTTATTATGGAGTATAAAGTATTTAAATAATTCATTTAAAGTAGCAGTACCACTGAATTAAAATACTACATTTCATGCATTGAAACTTCTATTTGAGTAAAAGTTTAGTTTAGTTTCCAAAGTACGTTAGTAAGAAAGTAGTTCATGGTGCAGCTTCTGTGAAATTGAAACAGCTCAGAGGAAAGTTCAGAGAAAGGAAAGGAAAAGAAGCATGAGGAGAGAAAGGAAAGGAAAGGAAACATGAGGAGAGGAGAAAGGAAAGGAAACAGGAAGGAAAGGAAACATAGGGAGAGGAAAGGAAACATGGAGAGAGAGGAAAGGAACCATGGAGAGAGGAGAGAGAGGAAAGGAACCATGGAGAGAGGAAAGGAACCATGGGGAGAGGAGAGAGAGGAAAGGAACCATGGAGAGAGGAGAGGAACCATGGAGAGAGGAAAGGAACCATGGAGAGAGGAAAGGAACCATGGAGAGGAGAGAGAGGAAAGGAACCATGGGGA
>NC_072461.1:28323503-28413503 GCF_027596085.1 Anoplopoma fimbria | reverse complement strand
AACTATATTTACATGATTTCTTTGCTCCTAGTGGTATAATACGTCTTCAGTTTGGTGGATCAGGTTCATGTGAGCCACGATGTTTTTAAAACTCAGATTAGAAGTTTGTTTTATTGACAGGATGAAACATTTTAACCTGAAATCTGCCTTTGTTTGTGTTTCAGCTCATGTTTCTATGAAAGCTACACCTGAAAACGATGCATTGTGTTCTGATTTGACTTTATTAACAATACGTTTAAATGAAATAACAATAAACTAGCAATAACATTTTTATAGGAAACAATTTTATTCTAAAATTGTTTTGCTAATAACTGCTAATCATTGTTTTTATACATGACGAGCCGAGGTGGAAGAAGTATTCAGATTCTGTACTGCTACTAGTACTAGTAGTACTACTAGTACTACTAGTACTAGTAGTACTACTAGTAGTACTACTAGTACTACTACTTCAGATAAGGAAGCAATACCACAGTGTAGAAATACTCAAGCAAAACAAACTCACTGGAGTCAAAGTACAAAAGTATTAGCATCAAAAATATACTACAAAAAAGATTTATTAAGTTTTAACATAATACATTTTTAATAACACATATGTTTTATGTTAATAATATGTAAAGTAACTAAAGCTGCTACAGAATGTAATTTACTTAAAAAGTATAATATTTACCTCTGAGATGGAAGTAGAAATTAGCAGAAGTACTCAAGTAAAGTACCTTGAATTAGTACTTTCATACAGCACTAAAATAAATGCACTTAGTGACTTTCCACAACAACAAAGGGTTTATTTATTATTATTTATTATTATTATTATTTATTAATCATTATAATCCATGTTACAACTGAATTATGAAATGTAAACAATTATTGATAATAATATGACTTTATTCCAGGTGTAGTTGTTTCAGTCCCACCCTCTCAGGTGTTTACAGTCGTCATGTTTCTGTTTTAAAGGTAAAATGAAACTCGCAGCACCTTTAACTCTTCAGCAGCTCAGACCCGTGAGGCGTTTATGGACTGCTCTGTAGAGTCGGTCAGAATGAATTCACTCTCGCTGCAAATGCCAAAAATCACCGCCGCATCACACGCACCGCCACGTCTGCCTCGCCACCACGCCGCTTCCTGTATCTGTTGACAAAATAAAAGACTGTGGATGAAGACTGATGTGGTTGGAGTGAGCGAGCATCACTTTACGTTGATGATTTATTTTATTCTGTCTTTGTTTTGGAGGAATGATTCCGACGCCGTTTGATGACACTGAGAGGATCCACGCTTTGTTCTGATTGGTTGTGTTCAGTGAGAAACAGGAAGTGGGTTGCTGTGACGAACACCATGATGACACATCGATTGTTCCATGTTTTGTTTTGGTTTTTTTGTACATTTTAAAGTGTTTTTTCTTTTAAATTTAATTATTTGAACACGCAGAGCGACTTTGGGGACGCAGGTCACCGCCACGCGTGATGTCATGATGATGATGTCATTTTATTTAACCTTTAAATACATTTGTATAACGACACTTGCAGATAGAAGGTCCGTGTCTCAGAGGATCAACAGGTTTACTCTGAGGTCAGAGGTCAGACTGAGGTCAAGCGTAGGTGAGAGATCAGTGTGAGGTCAGACTGAGGTCAGACTGAGGTCAGACTGAAGTCAAGCGTAGGTGAGAGGTCAGTGTGAGGTCAGACTGAGGTCAGAGTAAGGTCAGACTTAGGCCAGACTTAGGCCAGACTGAGTTCAGAGTAAGGTCAGACTTAGGCCAGACTGAGGTCAGAGTAAGGCCAGACTGAGGTCAGACTGAGGTCAGAGTGAGGTCAGAGTGAGGTCAGACTGAGGTTAGGCAGAGGTCAGAGTTGAGGCTGTGGGCAGAGATCAGAAATAGATCTGACAGAGGTCAGGTTGAGGTCAGACTAGGTCAAGCTGAGTTTAGAGTGAGGACAGAGTGAGGTCAGAGGTCGTTAGCGGCGGCCTCCCTCTCTGAAGCCGCTCTGCTGCTGTACATACTGAACCACTGAATGACAATATGATTATTGTTGTTGTTGTTTCATATCTGGATGCAGGTGATGTAACAGATGAATGGTGACGTGAATGACTAACAAGAGACAATAAAGAGCATTTCTATTCGCTTTGAGCAGACCGAGTTTACGTTTCTGTACGATGAATTCATTCAATGATAAATTACAACAAGCACCAGTTTCATTTCATTCATAAACATGTGTCTGTACTTTTTCAAAACTGATATCTCCCTCCATGTTTGGCCTTTAAGGTCACTGAAACAGAGATTTTTGAAAAAGCCTTTAACCTTTATATTCACCTACTGGTTGTTATAAGTTTACAATGAATGTCATCTCAAAATGTATAATTATGATGTTCATTTTTACATCATGATTAGCTTTTACGCAATCAGTAATCTTTTATCCAAGTCCAAAAAGTAACTAAATATAAAAGTAACTGAATATAAAAGTAACTGAATATAAAAGTAACTGAATATAAAAGTTGCGGTCGCTAAGCCCCTCCCTAGAACGACCACTGTCCAATCCCCTCACTAGCACCCGTAACTAAGCGCAGGAGTTCTGATGACGTTAGCTAGCTTGACGTTAGCATACAAAAGACGGTTGAATAGTAGTTATAATTAGTTTATGATATCCAGTGTTTGGATATAAAGCCCATTATGTAAGAGCGATAACCCGAAAACAAATGGAAGACTGGATAATTTAGTTTTATGTTAGATAATGAAAAACCCTCACATCCTCTGTCCACAATCTGTCCATCCTCTGTCCTTACACCCTCACATCCTCTGTCCTTAGACCCTCACCTCCTCTGTCCTTACACCCTCACATCCTCTGTCCTTACACCCTCACCTCCTCTGTCCTTAGATCCTTCTCCCAGGATGGACAGAATGCAATAGATGTCATGTGTACAGAATGAGCAGCATAACAGAGATACAACACATTCAATGTATATGACATAAATGATTCATATAATAAGACTACTTATAATAACAGCAGCAATTATTACAGTAGAATTATAGCCATGAAAATAGGGATAGTAATGTGACTAATAATAATAATGGAAGTAGCAGTGGGTGTCAGTCGGCTCACAGCAGGAGGCACGACTACGGTCCAGGTACCACAACGATTCATGGAAACCTGCAGAGCGAGAAAGCAAAAGGGCTTCAGGGTGGAAGTAAAGCTAAAATGCGTAATGGTACAGGTAATAGTAATAGTAATGTCTCTAATGTAGGGAGTCATAACTAACATGAAACATTAACTTAGCTTATAAAAACAACAATATATAGACTTAGGTTGCTCTGCTCTACTCTGCCTATCCCTCTGTAAGAGATTATTTAAAAAAAAAAGTAAATAAATGTATTATTATTGAAAACGCCATTATGACCACAACATGCTGGATGCTAAAGCTTGACAGGCCTAGCAACAGTAACCAAGGAGGGAGGGCCTTAGCAAAGGCCTCAACTTTAATCTGATTGGTGTTTGGAAACAGCCCTCTGCCAATCAGGAGCTATAAAACTCTTTTCCTCCAGCAATTATCTTCCTCCTCTGGTAGTGATGGGTGTTCCTCTCTCTCCTCCCCCAGCATGTCACCCAGAGGACGGACTGAAACAGACCAGAGACACAGAGAGACTTCACTGAGGACGGACTGAAACAGACCAGAGACACAGAGAGACTTCACTGAGGACGGACTGAGACAGACCAGAGACACAGAGAGACTTCACTGAGGACGGACTGAAACAGACCAGAGACACAGAGAGACTTCACTGAGGACGGACTGAGGACAGACTGAGGACGGACTGAGACAGACCAGAGACACAGAGAGACTTCACTGAGGACTGAGACAGACCAGAGACACAGACAGAGACAGACCAGAGACACAGACTTCACTGAGGACGGACTGAAACAGACCAGAGACACAGAGAGACTTCACTGAGGACGGACTGAAACAGACCAGAGACACAGAGAGACTTCACTGAGGACGGACTGAGACAGACCAGAGACACAGAGAGACTTCACTGAGGACGACTCTGGTGTCTGTTTGATGCTTTGGACTCTTGAGCAGAGAAATGAGACAGAAGATCAGCAGCTACTGAGACGACAGACATGGACAAACAGAAAGGTACTGTGTTTACTTTATTACCTATTACAGATACAAAGCCACAAAAAACAATAATAACGTGTTAAATCACAGAAAAGAATGTTTATTTTTCACCGGACAAACACATGAGACAGACAAAAAAGTTTATTTTGTTTCACACGTGGAGAGAATTTAATAGAAATCTCCTCCTGGGACAAAGATGACTATGTTTAAATTACATAATGTCCCATGAAATAAATCCAACGTGGTACGTGGTGTGCTTTTCATGTTAATTATTACATGTATAAGATAAAATAATCCTTTATTGACTGAAAACCCAGGTGGACAGAAATATGTCCAGATAAATAGAGACATTTCAAAATAATAATAGAATTCAAGAGCAATTAAAAATATATATACATATAAATAGGATTTACTGTGCTGTTGTGTGTTGTTTCATTCATAGTGTATTGTTATTGCCTCAATATAAAAATAAAAGTAACTGCACGCTATTTATAATCAAGTTATAAACATTTAATAACACTAAAATGTGTTTGTGAACACGTTTGTTTTAAAATGTACAGTATAACTGCAAGACATATTTAATGTTTCTAATGTTCAGTTTACACAGCAGCCTCCATGTGTTAATAATAATAATCACTTTTATTAGTGTGTTATAAAACATTTATTACATGTTTGTATTGTTATGAATCATAATACATTGGGGACTTTGATTCTCTCACAGCGATGACAGAAAAGTGTGGGGTCTTTATCACTCTGGTGGTATGTTAACTACCATCATCATCATCATCTTCATCACTTCCTCCTCAGGGGACGGAGCTAATAGACTGTTTAGAACCAACAGTTTATCCTTTTCCTCCGTCACAAACACTCTGACTGACTTCTGCTCTTTTGGTTTTATGACTTATGATGAATTCAGTTTATTCAACTGGGTCTGATCTTGGTCATTTTTCTTTGCCCTTTATATTAATAATGATAATAATACTGATGATAAAAATATTAATTATATGGAGCGATGAGGAGACTGTAACCTTGCTCAAATCAAAATTAAGTTCCCATTCAACAAAACTTTAATGGGAATTACGTTTCAATGAGGATTCTGCATAGGGAGGAGAAACTGTTTCAAACTGTTTCAAACTGTTTCAAACTGTTTCAAACTGTTTCAAACTGTTTCAAACTGTTTCAAAACTGTTTCAAAATGTTTTAAACTGTTTCAAAATGTTTCAAACTGTTTCAAACTGTTTCAAACTGTTTCAAAATGTTTTAAAATGTTTTAAACTGTTTCAAACTGTTCTGTTAAACTGTTTCTGTTAAAAACTGTTACCAAACTTTTCAAACTATTCAAACTATTCAAACTGTTCTAAACTCTTTCAAACTGCGACAGTTTGATCTGTAGCTCTTTTAATAAACTCTTCTTCTTCTGTGGTGGTTAAAATGCACCCACCAGCTGTCTTTATATATTATACTAGTTTTCACAGAGTCCGGTTTTAATTTCACCATATTCTGTAAACCTTGTTGGACTCATAGCTGAGATGAACATGAGATGGTCAGACAGCTTTATTAAACAGAACTCTGTCCTCTTTAATAACAGTCCAACGCTTTCCTCGTTTCATTGTAACAGTTAACGATATGCTAACTCTAGCTGTAGGTAGGCGGTCAGTTGTCCTGGTTTCAGAACGTTGTTGTATACCCTGTGTCTCTATCTGCAGCTCAGAAACGTTTCAGCTAAATGTTTCTATTTTTACCACCCAGAGGATGAAGTAGAAAGCTGCTCCACACCCTGTTCAAACACTTCAACTTCAGCTTCACTGGACACAAACACTCACGTTTGAAACTTAAAACAACTCAAGACAGTGTCTCCTGTGGATTATTATAGAGACATATAGCAGCATCATTTATCAGACGGACATCTAAAAACATTGATACTTAAAACCAAAACCATCTGGATGGACCGAGAGAGGAGAAGTGATTTATGTTTGACTTTATCGCACAGACTTGAAAACAAAACCAGACAATTGACAAACTTTAAAATCCATAAATACAGAGATTTATGTCTTAATAAATCACGTTAATATATATATATGTATATATATATATATGTTCACTGTTCATTGTGTTAGTTTTAGTTTCTGGTTGATGTTTATGTGCTGCGGATGTTTTTACCAGAATGAGATTATCTGTCTTTCATTCAAATGAACGCATAACGGTTGACGTCATTCAATGCTGTGTGTGTGTGTGTGTGTGTGTGTGTGTGTGTGTGTGTGTGTATTTGTGTGTGTGTGTGTGTGTGTGTGTGTGTGTGTGTGTGTGTGTGTGTGTGTGTGTGTGTGTGTGTGTGTTCAGCATCAAAGCCAGAGACAGGAAGTGATGTTGATGGTCAGATTAGCAGCGTTCGGTAACACAAACTCTGTTTTTCTCAGTGTAGCAGCAGGTTTTCTGTTGGGAAACCATCTTCTGCTGTTGTTGTTCTTGATATTTTGTAAATGTTGTTGTTGATGAGTTGTTGATGTGATGTTATAATGTTGTTGTTGATGAGTCGTGGGTGTGCTGTGGGTGTGTGGGCTATGTGTTTAAAACAGCAGCAGGCTGATAAGCAGATCAGAAGGATCCTTAAAATCAGCAGAGCTGAGTTAATGAGGAACATTTAACCTCGTGTCCCACTCCTTCAGAGGGTGAACGGACTCACTCTGTCCTTCTGAATGGAGCTCACACACAATCACCCTCTGTTTCTCTGCATTTTATACATTTTACAACTCCTTCTCATGACAATTCAGACTGTTCTCAGATCAGTTCTGTCAAACCCCCTAAGGATCATTCATGACAGGAAACCTGTTGAGAGTTTTCAACCAGAAACTCACGATCTCTGTGGTTCCATCGGGGTCTGTCTCCTGTCAGCACTTGATATAATAATGTACGTTTGGAACACATTTAAAAATACATTGGCTTTAATAAGGTTCTACTGTTCAGTGGTGAAGTTCTAGGAGTCCTTCAGATTTCTTCTTCGGTTCTTCTCATGCTATAGGATGTTCTAGAGGTCCTTTAGGAGTTCTAGTCATGCTATAGGACGTTCTAGAGGTCCTTTAGGTGGTTATAGTCATGCTATAGGACGTTCTAGAGGTCCTTTAGGAGTTCTAGTCATGCTATAGGACGTTCTAGAGGTCCTTTAGGAGTTCTAGTCATGCTATAGGATGTTCTAGAGGTCCTTTAGGAGTTCTAGTCATGCTATAGGACGTTCTAGAGGTCCTTTAGGAGTTCTAGTCATGCTATAGGATGTTCTATAGGTCCTTTAGGTGGTTATAGTCATGCTAAAGGAAGTTCTAGAGGTACTTCAGTGCTTTTTAATTCTTCACAGGTCATTTTGTTCGTTCGTCCTCTGGTGTTTCAGGGGCTCGCACGCTGTCTGCAGAGGCTCACCACATGATGCCCAGAGCGAGTATAAACAAAGGTTTAGGAGCTTCTAATGGTCATTGGGGTGGTTCCAGAGGTAATTTGGGTGGTTCTAGTCATGCTGTAGGATGTTCTAGATGTCTTTCAGGAGGCAGGAGTCCTGTAGGAGGTTCTAGTGATCATTAAGGAGGTTCTGTACGTCGCTTTGGTTGTTCTTGTTATGCTATAGAAAGTTCTGTGGGTTCTCATCATCTGGGAGGTTCTAAAGGTCTTTAAGTGGTTCTGTTATTTATTTAAGAGGGTCTACTGGTTCTAGGGGTGGTTCTAGGGGGCCTTTAAGTTTGTCATTGTCCTAATGGTCATCCAGGAGGGTCTAGGAGTCCTTCTGGTGTCGGTAGAACTGGTCAAGGTTAGTGAAGATGTTCTAGAGGTTCTTTAGGTGTTTTTTGTGGTCAGTTCTTGACGTATTTAAGGAGATTCTAGTGGTAACTGAGGAAGTTCTCCAGGTCCTTTCGGCGGTTCTATTCGTCATTAAGAAGATTGTGATGATGATTCCTTTCTGCAGTTCCAGGGATCCTTCAGAGGGTTCTAGTCTTTCTTTAGGAGGTTGAATTGTTCATTGAGAAGGTTCTAGAGGTTGTAGGTGTTGGTGGTCATTGAACACTAGAGGACCCATCAGTCGTTCTAATGATCACTGAGACGGTTCTACTGGTTCTGTAGGTGTAAACAGATAAAACACTGGTGTGTTGAAATCAATGAAAAACTTCCCTCCTGATGGAAAACCACTTTCTCTGTTTCTGTGCAGTGACCTACATCCTTTAACGATGTCACACGCAGTCTTTATTCTGTGTTAAACATTAGCAGCAGCTTATCACTGTGTTCCTGTCACAGTTAACACTGAAGGCCAGAACGTCTGAGAGAACCTCAGCTGTGTTTCATTAACAGAGTCAATGACCTGAACTGTTCTATTCTAAACAAACAGCAGCTTGTGTTTCACTCTTCAACACCTTAATGTTTACTGTGGTGAACAAAGATGACGACTCTCTACTTTATTGATAACAACATTACAAATATATTTTCTATAAAGATAGCTGTCACGGTATTTTCTGTATATTGTTATAGAGTTAATTAAGTTTGCTCATATTTCATAGGTTGATCTTTTAGACTGTATATATATTTTTTTGCAGCTATCATGATTCATATTATTAATTTCTTCTCGTCCTTATTAACCTCAGTGAGGATTTCTATGTCTCCAAATATAGATATTCAGGGGAAATTGTGTAATTACTTTCTGTAGTGTTTCTGATGTATGTTTATGAATATCATTCCAAAAATAATCAAAGTTTGTCCATTGCATGATATGTTTAAGACATCTGTCAGAGTCACATCTTGAATATTTAGGAGATGCATTAATGCAGATGTCGCAACATATATATGAATAAACAATGAACTAAGGAAGCTAAGAACGTATACAAGGACATCAAATGATTCATTTGTATATTCTTGTATAAGAAGACAGTTTTGTGTTTTTATCCGTAGTAGATTTTATGAAGTGAGAGTCTCGTCAGCTCTTCTCTCCTCTGAAGTCTAAACACAGAGTCAGTATTCATTCATGGAGAGAAACAACAGCTTCATTCATCACACCAACACAGACCGACACAGACCGACTTCAGAACGCTTTCATGTTTTGTCAACCTGCTGACGACAAAAAGCTTCGGTCTGTTTATGACTTATGAAAACTCACACACTCACAAACACTGACCCGACAAATCTACGGTTAAATCTAATTTAGATTTAGAAAAAAGAAGAAGATAAAAGCAACGACAACGTGGTTACAAAAGATACAGACATGAATCCTTTTTTAATTAACTCGATAAATACAGAACCGCTACAGACATGAGTTTTAAAATAAAATGTTATCATGTTAAAATGTTTAAACTATGTTAACTATCAGTGTTTAATATTAAGCTTTTACATAAATAAATACAAATTATGTTTAAAATATTTAAAGGCCACTCAAAAGTTTTCAGCTTTTTAAAAAGATTCAAAACTTTACTATAAAAATGTACACAGGAACAGAAGCTGGAACCATGACATTTTTCTTTCATGAAAAAATTGAAATTTTTCCATTGATTAATCGACTTATTGTTCCAGCTTTACTTTCATATGTTTGTTTACAAAAATCTTAATTTGTAATTAAACATAAACTGTCAGATAAATGAAGTACAGTAAAAGTACAATATCTTTATAAGTAGAATGTGGCATGAGAATAAAATAGTGAAGTTAAGTAGTCACATTGTACTTAAATGCTCTTTGTTACATTCCACCACAGTCCGAGTGTAAAGAGAGTCTGATTCTGTATCAATGATGACTCATCGCTCTGCTCCTCTGTCAACAGTTCAAGGATGACTCACTGATAAAGATGTCAGACTGATGATCTGGTATTTCACTTTAGATTTCACCTCGTTAATGAGGACAAACAGGCAGACAAGAGTCCCTGTGTGTCCAGATGTTAACCTGTCTGTCTGTCTGTCTGTCTGTCTGTCTGTCTGTCTGTCTGTCTGTCTGTCTGTCTGTCTGTCTGTCTGTCTGTCTCTCCGTAGTGCTGGCCAAGCTGATCTGGGACCTGCCGTCCTTCCTGTCTGTTCTGGACTCAGAGAACCTGAGTTACATCGCTCAGACTAAGAAGAAATACATCTCAGGGCTTCTGTCCAATCTGCAAACAGTCGACACTCCTGGTAAAAATACTACTGATACTACTGATACTGTTCCTACTACTACACATTTTAATAACCTTCAGTTAACCCTCTGAAACCCACATTTTTGTCACATTTCTTCTCTGTGGTCTTGGTTTTCTCTGTTTTATAAAAACGTGCTTTACACCATCGGCCGTGTCAGGTGAAATTGTCTCTTTCTATGTGGAGCCTGTTCAGAACCAGTAAAACCAGTGAGATGAATCAGTGAACTAACTGTGGTCCATCTGGTAACAGCACTGCTGAGGTTGTCTGACTCAGGTGTCTGTTGTGTTTCAGTGGAAGATGCTGAGTACATGATCATGAGCTGTCCATCATCGTCTCCTAGCAACGAGCAGGCAGACACACCTGGGACAGGTAACTCTGAATTACACTCTAATATACATTAATGTGTAAACAACAAAATGTTAAATAAAGTTTTATGTTTGTTTTTCCAGAAGGAGTCTCGTCCTCTGAGCTGGTCTCAGGTCAGGACTTACCTGTGTGGCTGAGAGACTTGGTGAGTCAGCACACACGGCTTTTCTCACCCAATGCATGCTGGGATACACTGCAGCCCGCCTGCCTCTGTGAACAGAGTATTTTTACAGTGTGGAATAGGTACTTTTACTTTAACTTGTGTATTTTTACAGTGTGGTATTAGTACTTTTTCTTTTACTAACATGTGTATTTTTACAGTGTGGTATTAGTACATTTACTGTTACAGAGCATTTTTTTTAAAGGTGGTATTAGTCATTGTACCTTAAGAGAGTATATTTTATAGTGTGGTATTAGTACTTTTAGTTTAATACAGTATTTCTACAGTGTGGTATTTGGATAAAAGCGTCTGCTAAATGACTGTAATGTAATGTAATGTAATGGTATTAGTACTTTTATTGTAACAGAGTACTTTTTTAAGTGTGGTATTAGTCATTTTACTTTAACAGAGTATGTTTACAGTGTGGTATTAGTACTTTTAGTTTAATACAGTATTTCTAAAGTGTGGTATACAAGAGAAATACACAACATTATCATATTTGAAACACTTTTGTAAAAGTTCTCAGGTTCAGATTCTCGTCAGAGTTGTTTTTTACTCTCCAGCTCTCGGTGACCTCATGAGGTTCAGGAAAAAGGGCATTTTTATTTTAGATAACAGGAGGAGGAGGGTGGTTTGTGATGTGGGTCAGTAATGACAGACTGAGTCCTCCTGAGGTTAGGGAGGAGACGGCCGGGTTACTGTGTGTGTGTGTGTGTGTGTGTGTGTGTGTGTGTGTGTGTGTGTGTGTGTGTGTGTGTGTGTGTGTGTGTGTGTGTGTGTGTGTGTGTGTGTGTGTGTGTGTGAGGGAGACAGGATGTTCAGTGTTTACATACGAGGCCATCTCCCTTCTATCTGTCGTCCTATTGGCTCAGAGCTCTGCAGAGGGAGGAAGTGGTCACTGATGGAGGATGATTAGCATCTGGTCTACGTGATGGATGGATGGACACACACACTCACACACACACACATACACACACACATACATTGTATCCTGGGAATTTTTTGTTCATATGCAACTCATTTACAGACGTTCTTTAGCTCCAGTTCAGTTCAGCAGTGAGACGTTTAGCAGAGAGGAGATAAAGTGTTGATGTCTCCGGTACTTACAGTCACTGTTGTTCAATATTTAACTGTTAAAAAGTGTCCTAACCTTGTTCAGTGTTTTACTTAATTAACTCTACTCCAGCAGGCCCACAGAGGCTTGAACCTAATCAATGGATGTCAAGAATTCAAATGTTAATCCGTCACACTCAGGAATCACATTTCCTGTTTTGCTAAAAGACAGATGTGAAAACAGAAAAACCTCTGAAACTAAATTCCCTCCAGATTGACGCCGAAGCGTTTCCTGATCTGACAACGCTGTGTTTAAGGGTTGTTTGGTGGTTTGAGCCTAAATTAGTCCCACGTTAAGGTTAGGGGGCCGTCGTCGCCATGGTTACAGTAATAACCAGGTGGTGAAGGTCAGGAAACGATGACGGTCATGGTTGAGAAAAAACGAGGCTGCGGTGGAATATTCCCTTTTTTTCTCATGAAGCTTCCTCACTGAGTGAAATGACCCGGAAATATGTAAGTGGCCTCCATGATAAGAACAGTTTGAACTCTTTAAATGCAAGAAAGGTGCTTCAATACTTCCCTTCCTAGCTCATTTAGCCGAGGAAACACTGGACCTTCTTTTACCAAAGGAAAGAAGATAATGCCGACCCACAATTCCTTGCGGCGGCAACATTTAAAGTAACGCAACCACTATCAGGAAGTGAATATTGGTCTCTGGTGTTCTGTTGACCCGACCTCCTACCTCTATGACGTCACATGACTTAACGAGTAACTTCACCTCCTCCGTCCATCCCAGAGCCTCGTGGTGCCGCCCCTCCCTCCAGGAGGTCCAGGAGGTGATGAGGATGAAGATACCTACGAGGAGGCAGAACCGTACCAACCTGACACGACCACGTCTAACCCTGGTACCACACACACACACACACACACACACACACACACACACACACACACACACACACACACACACACACACACACACACACACACACACACACACACAGTGAAACACGTAAACTTTAACAAACACATCTTCGTCCCTCCCTCAGAGAAGGCAGAGTCAGACAGCAGTCACTACGAGTCGTACGGGGAGGAAGATGATGATGATGATGATGATGATTATGAGCCCGTGAAGGACAGAGCTCACTACATCCAATGGAGCGCCTCCCAGCCCTGCCTAAGACCCGCCCCCGAGTCCCGTCTCTGTGGTTACCTGTGGAAGAGGAAGTGGCTGGGCCAGTGGACCAAACAGCTGTTCATCATCAGGAGCGACGTGCTGCTGGTGAGACATGAAAACACCTCCACTCAAGTACTGTAGCAGGTACTGGTGCTTTACACGAGTATATCCAGAGGTAGGAGAAATACTCATAACTACAAGTACAAGTAGGAATACCACAGTGAAGAAATACTCTGTAAAAGTAAAAGTACTGCATTCAAAATGTTACTTAAGAAAAAGAAGAAAAGTATCGGCATCAAAATATACTTAAAGTACCAGAAGTTAAAGTACTCACTAGCAGAATAATATATAATGTATTAATGTGTTCATCCCTTTGATGTTGCAGCTGTTTATTAATCTATAATAATACATCATCATTTATTAGTTGATTAATAATCTGAATCTATAAAAATAACTAAAGCTGTCAGATAGAATATAGTGCAATACAAGTACAACATTTACCTCTGAGATGTAGAGGAGTAGATGTGGAAATACTCAAGTATTCATGTGTGTGTGTGTGTGTGTGTGTGTGTGTGTGTGTGTGTGTGTGTGTGTGTGTGTGTGTGTGTGTGTCAGTGTTATAAGTGTGCTCAGGACCTGCTGCCTCAGCTGGAGTTGAACCTGCGCGGCTGTCAGCTGGTCTACAAGTCAAAGAGCAACAGGAAGATCCAGCACCAGCTCAAACTGGTGTTACTGGGATCAGAGACGCTGGTGTTGGGCTACAACAGCTTCCACCAGGCCGACGAGTGGAGGAAGGTCAGAGGACACACAACTCATCACTCACTACTAACAAAAAGTGGAGCAACGGATCATAAAACACACAGTAGAACTTTTATTGATCCCTGATTACGTCCTCTGGTCCAATGAAGTCCCACGTCAAACGGTTCAACTTACGGTCATTTTCTACATTAAACTAAATCGGTTTTGGTTCAAAATGACGTTCAGTCCTTCAGCTCTGCTGTGTGTTTGTGTCTGCAGGTCATCGAGGAGGTGAGCGTTGGAGGTAAAGTGGAGACTCAGAGCTCGTTGTCTCTGATCAGATCAGACCAGCTGCTGTCCTGCAGGGTGAGACAATGTCCTCGTATCATTTATTAACCCTTCAGATGGTAGAAAATATGAGAAACAACAACATTAAGTATCTTAATCAGGTGGTTTTCAGTCCTGTGGGACTCAGACACGGTTAAAAGATTTAACTGAGAATGACTGTTTCATTGTTATTTGTTTAATTATCTCTCAAAGTGCAGAAAAGAAGGCTAGATGGATTATTGAATATGTATTTATTCAGATTTTTCATTTCTACAGTGATTTGTGAATGTTGTTGTAGATGTTGACGGTCTGAAGATTGGACCGTGAAAAGACGCCTTAATTGTTTTTTAGATTAATTTATTTATGTATGTTGTCTGTAAATGTAAAGCAGCTCTCTGGTGTCCCGGCTCCTCTGAATACATCATGTATGTTAGTCATAGTAATATACATAATGTATTGTTAGTCATAGTAATATACATAATGTATTGTTAGTCATAGTAATATACATAATGTATTGTTAGTCATAGTAGTATACATAATGTATTGTTAGTCATAGTAGTATACATAATGTATTGTTAGTCATAGTAGTATACATAATGTATAGTAGTATACATAATGTATTGTTAGTCATAGTAGTATACATAATGTATTGTTAGTCATAGTAGTATACATAATGTATTGTTAGTCATAGTAATATACATAATGTATTGTTAGTCATAGTAGTATACATAATGTATTGTTAGTCATAGTAGTATACATAATGTATTGTTAGTCATAGTAGTATACATAATGTATTGTTAGTCATAGTAGTATACATAATGTATTGTTAGTCATAGTAATATACAATAACAATAAATGATTTACTCATTCATATGAAATGTTAAAGTTTGTGTCTCTTCAGTCCAGTGCAGTCCAGACTGACCCTGAGGAGGAGAAACCTTCAGCCGGCTGCAGCCTCAACAAAGACAAAGGTACTGAAATCATTAGTTATTAGTATTATCATTATAATTATTATCATTAGTAGAAGTAGTACTGCCCCCTTCTATTACAATAAAGTTTATCTAAATCTGTAATATCACATCCTAATATGTATTAGTTTTTGTATTTTATATTAATAATCTGAATCTGTAAAGAAACTAAAGATGTCAAATAAATGTAGAGCAGTAAAATGGAAAAAAAAAGAATATTTTCAAAATATTTGTTAGACTGGATTTTTTTACATTTTTTTAGTTTTATTCTATTTCATATATTTATTAGATTCATTTTTATTTTATTTAAATATTTGTTAGATTTTATTTTATCTTTTTATTTTATTTTATTTGTTAGATTCATTTTTATTTTATTTATCTATTTATTTATTAGAATAATTAGTATTTTATTTAAATATTTGTAAGATTCATTTTATTTTATTTGATCTATTTATTAGAATAATTAGTATTTTATTTAAATATTTGTTGGATTTATTTTTATTTCATTTAATCATTTTGTAAATTATTTTTATTTATTTTATTTATTTGTTACATTTGGAATAATGGAGTGTAAGTATAAGATACCTCAAATAGAAATAGTTAATAAATAATGTACTTAGTTACTTTTCACCACTGGTCAACAATAACGTCAAGAAGATGATGTCATGTTAGTGACCTCTGACCTCAGCTGTGTTTGATTGACAGGTGTCCTCAGCGTGCTGATGAACTGTCAGTGGCAGAGTTTACTGTGTCAGGTGGAGGCGGGTCTACTCAACATGTTCGGAGAGGAGGAGAAGGAGACGGAGGAGGAGGAGAGGAGGAGGAGGAGGAGGAGGAGGAGGTGAAGGAGGAGGTGAAGGAGGAGGTGAAGAGGTCGCCTCAGTACACCGTCCAGCTCCGAGGCTGTGATGTCACAGCCGGGCCCGACACAGACCACTCCTACAGGATCACACTGAGCATGCTCGGTGACCAGGTGGCTGTGCTGGAGGTGAGCTGCTGAGGCAGGACGACAGGACTTCACTCACTTTAATTCAGTCACTATTTCATTCAGTCACTATTTCATGTGTCCTCCTTCCTTCCTTCCTTCCTTCCTTCCTTCCTTCCTTCCTTCCTTCCTTCCTTCCTTCCTTCCTTCCTTCCTTCCTTCCTTCCTTCCTTCCTTCCTTCCTTCCTTCCTTCCTTCCTCCAGGTGAGCAGTTCAGGTGAGAAGGATCGATGGTTAAAGCTGCTGAAGGACGGAGCAGCCGTCACACAGGAGCACACAGGTGGAGCTCTGAGGTAAGAGTCATACAGTTCTTCTTCTTCTTCTTCTTCTTCTTCTTCTTCTTCTTCTTCTTCTTCTTCTTCTTCTTCTTCTTCTTCTTCTTCTTCTTCTTCTTCTTCTTCTTCTTCTTCTTCTTCTTCTTCTTCTTCTTCTTCTTCTTCTTCTTCTTCTTCTTCTTCTTCTTCTTCTTCTTCTTCTTCTTCTTCTTCTTCTTCTTCTTCTTCTTCTTCTTCTTCTTCTTCTTCTTCTTCTTCTTCTTCTTCTTCTTCTTCTTCTTCTTCTTCTTCTCCTTCTTCTTCTTCTTCTTCTTCTCTTCTTCTTCTTCTTCTTCTTCTTCTTCTTCTTCTTCTCTTCTTCTTCTTCTTCTCTTCTCCTTCCTTCTTCTTCTTCTTCTTCTTCTTCTTCTTCTTTCTTCTTCTCCTTCTTCCTTCTTCTTCTTCTTCTTCTCCTCCTTCTTCTTCTTCTTCTTCTTCTTCTTCTTCTTCTTCTTCTTCTTCTTCTTCTTCTTCTTCTTCTTCTTCTTCTCCTCCTCCTCGTTCTCCTTCTTCTCCTTCTTATTTGTTTCTCCTCTTCAGTGGTTTACAGACTCGTAGGTTTCCCACCTCCAACACCTACATGGACGACCCCTTCCATCTGAGTGGAGACCAGCCCATCTACTCCAACACCTCCATACTGGAGCACATGGTACGCTCCACACTGTCATTTACTAATAGTGAGCAGGAGACTGAGATTCATGACGCTTTTTTCATCCTTTTGACTGCAGATGATATTTTAATAATTATTTTGTCTCTTCATAAACTCCTCCCAAAAACACAATATTTCCTGTGGTATTTTTAAATAGAAATACACACAATATGGACGCCTCTGTTTTCATTCTGTATAAACATTTGAGGGCTTTATGAAAGATACATTTCATGCTCTCAGTTTATCAGATTTAATGTCAAAAAGTGAATATACTGTTATTAGTTTATCTGCACTCACTGAGGAAGTTACCAATTTATTAAACTTGTTGTGAAAGACTATTTAATGTTATCACAAAAACTATTCTGTCAGTATTTTAGAAGCACTGACACTTCTACTTTAAATATATTATAAACAAGGAAAACTGTAATAAAACTTGTCTCTTTGCACAAGATTTGTTTTTTTATTCATACTGTCTCCATTTTAAAATAGATCAGACTTGATTAAAGTGCCTTTTTAGTGAAAATGAAATGAGAATATGTTAAAACTTTTGCATTTCAGGTGCAAATATATATTTGAGGAGTTATTATTGATGATCAGTGTTGGTGTTTCAGCTCCACAGCTCTCAGGATTCAGTCGGCTGCGTCTCGTTGTCGTCCAGAGACTTGAAGACCAACAACAACAACAACAGCGATGTCTTCAGTGTCCACAGTGAGCCTCTGCTCATAAACACACAACAGGAGACACATTCAGTATCCAGCTCTGTGTAGCTCAGTTTGTGACAGAGAGATAAAGTTATGTGTGTTTGTGTGTTTCAGACAGGAAGTCGGTGAACATGGAGCGAGGTGTTCAGAAGCTGGAGCTGACGGGGAAGAGCACGGTGCAGCTGAGGGCGGGGTCAGAGCTCAACCTGGCGTCTGCTGGGAAGCAAAACAAACGCACCTTCAGACAGTCGCTGGCCATCTGCAGTGAGCGTGCTCAGGTGGGAAAGCAGGAAGTAAACAAACATCTGAAGATTAAAAGACAATGTAAAGATGACAACACACTTTATTCAGTTTATTCAACTTTTATATATATATATACTTTATATCATAAGATCAAACTTTATTTATACAATGGGTTATATGCAGCAGCTTCACTGCAAAGTAAGAGAGAGAGTAAGATAAAGAAATATATGTGTTCATTTTTATGAAACCTGACATAGTAACCCTAACCCAGACCATGACATAAAGCATATTACTAATAACAAACCTAACCTATTAAAGAAATATTATTTATTATTAATAGAACAATAAATACAAATGTAGCAGATAAATATGCAAACACATAAATCCATACGTACTAATTAAAAATATAAACATCAGGGCTTCTAAGACTCAGACCATCAGTTACTGTGTTCTGAACAAAACTGTTTATTTTACTCTCCACTCACTGGTTTTACTGGTCCCTGCTGGTCTCTGCTGGTCCCTGCTGGTCCCTGCTGGTTTCTGCTGGTCTCTGCTGGTCCCTGCTGGTCTCTGCTGGTCTGCTGGTCCCTGCTGGTCCCTGCTGGGCTGGTTTCTGCTGGTCCCTGCTGGTCTCTGCTGGTCTCTGCTGGTCTCTGCTGGTCCCTGCTGGTCTCTGCTGGTCTCTGCTGGTCTCTGCTGGTCCCTGCTGGTCTCTGCTGGTCCCTGCTGGTCTCTGCTGGTCTCTGCTGGTCCCTGCTGGTCTCTGCTGGTCTCTGCTGGTCCCTGCTGGTCTCTGCTGGTCTCTGCTGGTCCCTGCTGGTCTCTGCTGGTCTCTGCTGGTCCCTGCTGGTCTCTGCTGGTCTCTGCTGGTCTCTGCTGGTCCAGGCGGGTTTCCTGAACCCTCTGCTGCGACGGACGGCCTCGGCTAAGAACTCTCTGAGACGAGCTCCTTCAGCGCTGTTCATCGAACACGGGAAGGTTTTCCAGAGGAGGAAGGTGAGTCTGGTTTAGAGGTTCATTATGATCCCAGATTCACATCTGTTCAACCCAGCCGCCAGAAACATGCAAACAAAAAGACATTTCATAAACAGGTTTCATATTAGCCTCTTATCAAAAGCACAATGCCACGTGGTTAACTTTGTAAAATGATTGGTTAGGTTGAGTTAACAAAACTACTTAGTTAAAAATAAAATAATAACGTTAAAACGTAGCGTAACTACGTAACTTAATTAAGTAACATAACATTTCAACGTAACATAACAATGAAAGGTAACACAACAACCTTAACGTAGTGTAACAATGCAACAGAACAGAACAAGCATAACAACTTTGACGTCCCGATTGTTTGACTCAAACAACCCAAAGTGGGCTTTATTGATTGTTATATTGTTATATTGTTATATTGTTATATTGTTATATTGTTATATTGTTATAGCACAACGTAACTTTTTAAAAACACGCTTGTTGTAATGCGTCAGTTGCTCAGACGTCTGATCCATCACAGTCATCATTCAGTCATTTTGTTTCTGTTTTCACAGGAATGGGAAAACAAAGCTGCTGGTTGACAACCGTTCATCATCATCATCTTCATCTTCATCCTCTCAACTGGAGAACCTTCTGAAATCCAACATGGACTTGATTTAAACTAACTGTCTCTTAACAAAACACTGATCCAGCTTTTATTCGCTGCATGAAGCTTTTCTATCTAAAAGAATCAAACTGCATCAACATAAATGTCAGAGGAAGACGAGCAGCTGAGTATTTCACTTTCTGTGACTTTTCACTAAAGTCTACTTCAAATATGCAGCTATGAGATTATGTTGGATTAGTGCCGAGCAACGACCTCATGTCACCAAAACCAATGGACGTAAAAGTGCAGCAAGAATATACAACATAGGATGTAGAACTAGTTTATTTTTAGACCCTTTTGTTTCTGCTTGTGTCCTTCAGGGTCATCGTGAAACAGACTTCAACCCCAGACTGTTTATTAGAAGTAGGCGGAGTCGCCGTGACATCACCCGCTGGTTTGTCCCTTTTGAAGCCTTGAGTTTGGCATTTTGTAGTCGTGATCTTTGTTTTTTACCCGTCCACATCCTGGCTTTTGGTGTCAACCTGTCAATCAGTGTGTAGCCCCGCCCTAAAGCATCCCCTGCTTTATGGTCTGTTTGACTCTAAATGGAGCATCATTTACTAAATGAACATCATGCTGTATTGAAGAAGACTTGAAACTAGAGATTGAGACCATAAACTCATGTTTACAATGTTTACTGAGGGAATAAATCAAGAGAGAAGTAGAGTCATTTTCTCATAGACTTCTATACAACCAGAGGAGTCGCCCCCTGGTGGACAGCAGAGAGAATGCAGGTTTAACACATGAAGCTTTGACTTTGAATAATAATGATTTGTAATCCGACATAAAGTTGCTGCCTGATTGCAAAAAAAATTGAAATAGGTTTTGTATAGAACAGGATATTTGGTTGGATTTTTATGATTTGTTGTCTTTTATATTTGAAAACAGAAGTTCTGCTTCATCCCTGTTCCATTTAAATGTCTTTGTGTGTTTGATTATGACCCTCACACACACATTAAATCACTCTCACTAAGTTTTCTCTGTGAACATTTGTTTATAACCACTAATCATTTTACTCCCTTAAAGGAGAAACAATATTTATTTTTTTACTTCCTGTTGTTGGAGCTCTGAACCAGCTGAAGAAATGAGCCTCAGTCACGTCTTCAGAGACGGAGCTGCTGGGTTTCATGTCACATACCGTTTCTGTGTTCACTTCTTTTATTGTTGTGGATTTCAGGTCACATGTTTGTTTTAATTGTTTCTGTTTTCATCCCACATGATCTCTTTGATGTAACTGTATCTTTCTCACATGATCGGCACAAAGTCATTATAAACACATGATTCATGTTCATTCACAGGACGGACACTTATTTTAATCTTTTTTATATTTACTGGAATTTATAATAATCTCAGAGTTTTTTGTTTTTTACTAAACACTGTAAAATGATATTGTAATATTAAAAACTCAATTTTACAAATTATTTTTGTTTTTACTTGTATCAAATCACTGTGGTGAAATATTTAAATATATATTATGTGATGTTATGTTATATTATATTATATTTGTTATATTATACTATATTATACTATATTATACTTTTTTATACTATATTATATCATATCATATCATATTATATTATATTGTTATGTTGTTATTTTATTTTATCTTATGTTATATTATGTTATATTATATTTTGTTATGTTAATTTATGTTATATTATATTATATATATATATCATATATCATATATATTATATTATATTTGTTATATTATAAAGTAGCAATACTACACTGTAAAAGAGAAAGAACTCTTAGTGTACTTCAAAACCATATATTATATTTAGATTTATGCATAATACTTTTAATTTTAACTTCAGCCAAGCGCAATGATGTCAAGCGTATTAAAACTTAAAGTATTTTAATATTTACAGTGTCGTGTTGCTTTTATATTTTTAATATTTTCATTTTAAATATTCAAATAGTTATTTTTAAAAAGCTCATCGAACTTGTTCAGCTTGATAAACATTTTTTTTTTTTAAAGCTTTCGTTATCACTTTAAATGTCTGTGTTTTAGTCTGCAGGCTGTTCAACTGACCTTCACCTGCAGGTCACATATGAAACAGTAAAGCTGCCTTACTAAGGCTGAACGTTACAACTGGAACACTTTAAGTAGCAACAATGTAAAACCTCACAGTATTCACCTTATTACATTACAGTCATGTAGCAGAGGCTTTTCTCCAAAGCGACTTACAGTCAGTAGTATGTTACATATCATTCACCCATTCACACACTGATGACTAGGCTACCATCAAGGTGCCACCATCAGACTCTAACTAACATTCATCATCAGTCCACACCGATGGCCTTCAGGAGCAACTTGGGGTTAAGTGTCTTGCCCAAGGACACATCGACTGCCAAAGCCGGGTATCGAACCACCGACCCTCTGATTGGAGAACTACCTTGCTCTCCACTACGCCACAGCCGAAGATAAGATAAGATAAGATAAGATAAGATAAGATAAGATAAGATAAGATAAGATAAGATAAGATAATCCTTTATTAGTCCCGCAGCGGGGACATTTGCAGGCTTACAGCAGCAGAGAGTAAAGTGCACACAAGAGACATAGTAAAAGAAAGACAAGATAAAAATAAAGATGAAATAAAAAAACAAGTATTATAAATAAGCAATAACAAACAGTAGAATAACTGAACCTTTAGATTTAAAATTGATTCATGTATTTTTAATCAGAGTAAAATCCCTTAAAATGTATATAATTACAAGTCCTCCAAAAGACAAATCATACACAAAAAACATTAAACTAAAGAAGAAAGGTGCATAGACATAAAGCGCTCAGTGCGGCTGTTCCCCTCTCGGCCGCTGGGTGGCGGTAGACGCTCCAAGTCTCGCGGTGTTTCCCGTGTTTATCGCAGCAGAAGAAGAATCGCGGAAGAGAGAAAAGGCTTCCTGACGGACCGCGAGGCTAACAGCTAGCAGCTAGCTAAGAAACGACGTCTCACCCGCAGCCCGAGCAGCTCCACGTCACACAGACCCCGCACCGAAGGTTCGAGCCCGCAGGTGTGCCCCCCCCACCTGTCTCACGTGTACCGCCGAGATAAAAGCCTGTTAGCCTGTTAGCGTTAGCCTGTTAGCATTAGCCTGTTAGCAAGGCGTTGACAGCGCTGCAGCTGTTAGCCGGTTAGCTCCGCGGCTGTAAGCTAGCAGGCAGTCAGCTGATGTGTTCAGCTCTGTGTTAGCTTAGCTTAGCTCTGTTAGCTTAGCTCTGTGTTAGCATAGCCGCCTGCCTCCTTTTGTTGGTGAGTTGAAGGTTTGAAGGAGGTTTCTCTGCTTCCTGCTCCTCTAGACCACATGGGACCAGGACCAGGTCCAAACCACGTGACCCAGACCCGTCAGCCTGGACCTGGTCCCCCAGAGAGTCCAGATACTGATCACACTGAAGCACATTCACATCTGTGTCTGTACATCTAGACCGGCTGGGACCAGGTCCAGGTCTCTACAGGGTCTGACTGGGTCCTAAAGAGTCCCTGGCTTCTCTGGGGACATCTAGTCCAGATTAGACCGGTTTAACTGGAGTGGTTTTTCATCTGGTCCCAGTCCAATGTGGTCCAAGATGTGGAAAAACAAAAAACAGGAACAGCTTCATTTTCACACATTTTGAAAGTTTCACAACAGGAAGAAACCAGAAGCATCGTGACCCTCAGACAGGATGAGGTCTGATGTGGTCTGATGTGGTCTGATGTGGTCTGATGTGGTCTGATGTAGTCTGATGTGGACTGATGTGGTCTGATGTGGTCTGATGTAGTCTGATGTGGTCTGATGTAGACTGATGTGGTCTGATGTGGACTGATGTAGTCTCATGTGGACTGATGTGGTCTGATGTAGTCTGATGTGGACTGATGTAGTCTGATGTGGTCTGATGTAGTCTGATGTGGACTCATGTGGACTGATGTGGACTCTCTGTCTGAACTCTGAGTTTCGTTTGAATCAGATGTTTTCACGTCTTCTCTTTCCTCCTCACAGCATCAAGATGACAGCCGCACCTTACAACTACTCGTACATCTTCAAGTACATCATCATCGGTGAGTTGGATGTACCCCACTGATGAAGGTCTGAAGATGAAGATGATGAAGATTAACATGATTTCTGTCCTTATTCTAAACCTAACAATAAGATAAAATAAGATAATCCTTTATTAGTCCTGGTGGACACTAGAGAGAATGCATGTTTAAGACGAGAAGCTTTGGCTTCACTTTAAAGATCCAGAGGATGATTATTGGTTTAAAAAGAAGTGACCTCATTACTTTCGGTCGTCATGGTGACTGTTGGTCTGACCTCATGTCCTCACCTCTCTCTCTCTCTCTCTCTCTCTCTCTCTCTCTCTCTCTCTCTCTCCAGGTGATATGGGAGTAGGAAAGTCTTGTCTGCTTCACCAGTTCACCGAGAAGAAATGTGAGTAATTTCTTCTTATTCTCTAGTGCGTTCATCGTCCACCTCTCACTCCTCCTCCTCCTCCTCTTCATCATCTTTCTCCTCCTCTTCATCATCTTTCTCCTCGACTAATTCTCTTTCGTCTCTTTTCTTTTTCCGTCAAACTAAAAGCCATTTTTTCTTTTGTTACGAAGCATAAAAAGTAAAATATCATCACTGATATATTTTTATTGTATATGTATAACTGTGTGTGTGTGTGTGTGTGTATATGTGTGTAGTCATGGCGGACTGTCCTCACACCATCGGGGTGGAGTTCGGGACCCGGATCATGGAGGTCAACGGTCAGAAGGTGAAGCTGCAGATCTGGGACACGGCGGGTCAGGAGCGCTTCAGGGCCGTCACCAGGTCGTATTACAGAGGGGCCGCCGGGGCCCTCATGGTCTATGACATCACCAGGTACCGTGTGTGTGTTTGTGTAGGTGTGTGTTTGTTTGTGTGGTTTCATATCCGTTTGATCTGTAGATGAATAACTTTATTTCTGTCTGTGTGTTTTTAGGAGAAGTACTTATAATCACCTGAGCAGCTGGTTGACAGATGCAAGAAACCTGACCAACCCAAACACAGTGAGCACACACACACACACACACACACACACACACACACACACACACACACACACACACACACACCTGTGACAAATGTTGGATATAAATGGAGGCTCCAAGTGTTTCATATATTGAACTATTTACATTTTTTTACATCCTCTACTTCAAGACTCTCCTCTCTGTCATTTTTATTTTATTTTATTTTGTCACATGACTGTTGGTCTCAGATGAATCAATCATGGCTTCATAGTTTAACTGTCACGTGTGTGTGTTTGTGTTTGTGTGTGTGTTTGTGTGTGTGTGTGTCCAGGTGATCATTCTGATCGGGAACAAGGCCGACCTGGAGGCTCAGAGAGACGTGACGTACGAGGAGGCCAAACAGTTTGCTGAAGAGAACGGTGAGATGCCTGTTTGTGTTTGTGAGGCATTGTGGGAAAAATATCTGAAAACAGATCATGTGACTGATGGTGATTTCTACTTCCTGTTCCAGGGTTGCTGTTTCTAGAGGCCAGCGCTAAGACGTAAGCACACACACACACACACACACGTATAGTTTCTTTGTCGCTATACAACACATACAGAACAAACTAAATATGTTAGTAAGGGTCACAGATCAACAGGTCCAAACATCGTATATGTTGGATCTGATCCAAAGGTTAAAAAATATACTGAATCCCAACAAGTATAAACTAGTTCATTTTTCAAAATGTTGACCCAATTCTAAAAGGGACCTGAGGACAGGCAGTGCTGGAAAGTAACTAAGTATATTTACTCCAGCACTGCACTTCATTACAACATTTAAGGTCCTTGTACTTTACTTGGGAACCTTCTACTTCTCCTGCACTACAAGACCTCCCAGTTCTTGTCGTGGAATGAGCCGTATGTTAGAGATCCAAGTACTTCTACCACCTCTACAGTCGGGATCAGCTCTGTAAGAATGATGGTTTGGATCTTCTAACGTCTACGTCCTCTTCTTCCTTCAGAGGGGAGAACGTGGAGGAGGCCTTCCTGGAAGCGGCAAAGAGAATTTACCAGAACATCCAAGACGGCAGTCTGGACCTGAACGCCGCCGAGTCCGGAGTCCAGCACAAACCGTCTGCGCCGCAGGGCGGACGCCTCAACGCTGACAGCCAGCCGGCCAAAGAGGGCTGCAGCTGCTAACCACGGACGGGAAGAACGGACGGACGGAGGTAGACCGACGCGTACCCAGAGATCCACCACGAGGCTGTCCAGAGAGCGTCAAACTGGATTTAGCCGGTTTCTTTTAACAGTCCGAACAGCTGTTGTTGAATCAAGACCTCAGTTCAGGACCCTAAACAAGACTCAACCATCAGAATCATTTAATCAGAACACCCCCGACCAAAACCAGAATCTATCTGTGGGCCAGTCTCAAATCTGGATCAGTGTTGCATTAATCCCAACCACTCACGCTGGGTCTGGTTCCATCACAGACAACCCTTTACCCCTGAAACTGGACCACTGAACTAGACTACACTGCACCAAAAGGGGGTCGCCTTAGTTCTGAGTCTGGACATTGCGATGGACAGATCCAGAGCCCTGGTCCAAGTCCAGACTTAGTCCAGCTCACATCCAAGCATGCTTGACCTGAAGGTACATCTCTAACCAATCACTAGACGACCTTCTTCCTGGACGACCCTCCGGACCCTAGTCTCTTCAAAGTCCAGATTCTGTCGACTGAAGTCCAAAATTTGGACAAACCTTGTCCTCAAAACAAAACACCCGAGTCCCAACAGACAGTAAAGATTTGAAGCCCCTATAGACTAAATCTGATCACCAAAATGTTGAGCACCCAAGTTCCACCTTTGGACATTCCTATAATCAGATTCAGAACTGCCCCTGCTTCAAATAGACCTCACACCGTGGCCCGATTGGCCCAAAGATCGACCCAGAATAGGACCACCGTCACCCACAACCAGACAACCATGATTCCCAAGACTGGACCCAACTCAAGTAGAGGTGGTCCCACTGCCCTTTGTCTCCAATGTAAAACACCAATGAGACAAAGATTCAGTGCTTGGCATTTAGACAAACCTGCACCCCAAATCTGGACTCCTCCACTTAACATGTGGATCACCCAAGTTCCAGCTCTGGACCTTCTTATTCAGAGCAGTAGGACCGCTTCTCAGACCAGGTCAAGTCCCACCTCCAGTCCAAACTTCAAATTTCGATTTGATCTAAATCTGAAGATCTAATCTGCTATAAATCCAATCGTCCAATCTCCTGACGTTCCCTCTGATATTGAACGTCTGGATCCATAGTTGTACTTCTGTCTTATACTTGTGTGATATCCCATCATTTGTTGCTCAGTTGGAAAAGTCTTAAAAGGTCAAGCTTCACGTCCATCAACACGGAGCGGCCTGAGCATCAGAGCAGATCCCTTCTTCACAGAAAACATCTTCTTCTTCAGTTCATGTCAACAAACTCCTCGTCTTAAGTGTTCCTCTTCACCAGAACCCGTTCCCCTTCAAACATCTGGCTCCTGCGTTTACACCACGTCGGACATGTGGATCAGAAGACGTGTTTCAGTTGTAGATGTGGATCGGAGACTTTTTGAATCTGTGGTCAAATTCATCTCTGGAGGCGTTTTACTCGTTTTGTCTCCTCGTCCCCTGGACTGCAGGTTAAAGGGGGACTTCATCCTGGTTAATACTCAAAAGTACGTCTGTCTTCTGAGGCTTTGGAGGATCTTTGTGCAAAAATAACTCTGACGATGAACGAAAGCCTGAGGAAGGCGTGGTCGTTCACCAGGCGGAGTTTGCCCCATATTATGATCCAATAGTCAGGATATCTGGACCTTAACTGGGTCATTTTTTAAAAGTCTTTCTTTAACGTCTCTCGGTAGTTCCTGATCTCATAGAAGTGCGATACTTAAACCTCCTTGTTCTCCAGACGGACCCGCTCGGACACGGTCCTAAATAACCGGAGTGCCCTTTAATGTGAGCTGGAGGAGGCGTCGGTACACATAGACACACATAGACACACATAGACACACATAGACACACATATAAACACATAGACACACGGTCCAGGTCTTTGAGGGTCCAACATTTAGGACCCGGATCGCTAAATCTGACCTGAAACCCCCCTAATCCAACGTGCATTAATTAAATTAAAACTAAAAAACAGAATCTGAAACGCTCCTGAGGACACTATCACACTATTACTACAATATGTTTGGATCCAGGTCTGACTTGTGATCTGGATCTGGTCTCTGTTGCTACAGACAGGATCCACAAACCCACCTTCTGTATCTCCACACTTGTTTAAAATCTAAAATATTATAATTATGACTAAATAACTCGAGGCCACTCTGATGACCGATCGCTCTGTGGAACGATGAAGCGACTGATTGAATAAAATGACTAACCTGAACCAGAGTCTGCTGGTCAGGACCGATGTTTATTAATGCGTTAACGATTAAATAGATTCAGTATATGTATTGAATATATATATATATGTATATTCTTTGCGTCCCTCCTGGTTAAGAGCTGATTGAGGGAAGAAAAAACATTCTCTTCATTTGTTGCTGCCTTTTTTTGTTTCTTTTCTTTAAAACGTGAGGTCCGGATCGCTTCCTTCTGGATTCTGTTTTTTTGCAGCTAAATTAGCAAAAGTGTTGCAAAGTGAAACAAAAAAACCTTAGAGATACATTCTTTGTAGATTGTGATCTTGGCGCTACATGAACCAGTTCTCCCAGTTTATCTCACTGGATCGGTCCGTAAATTCAGTTTCTTAAGAATCATTCCAGCGCCAACGACAGAAACACCGACGTTGAAGCTCCAATAAACTTTATTTGACTCCTTTTTAAATATTCGAATGTTAAATTCTTTGATTTAAAGGTCACAAAAGAAAAAACAAAACAAGCCGACAGATTTAACGTTTCAGTGGTTTTAAAACCAAATGGATTAATGACGCTCTGACCTGAGACTATTCTGCTCTCGTTGACGGATGAACGTCAGATTTACACTAAATGTAAAATAAAATAAAAATAATATAATCTGTTTAAATACACAGAAGGATTCAGAGATTTATAAAAGAAAACCTGAGAAATGTTTCAACTCGAGGTCTGAATGAGTCCCAGAAAGAACAAATGTCACCAACAGTCCATCTGATGAATCAAAGTATAATTAATAACAATACACCGAGTTAATTAATCAAAGTGATTCATTTAATCTTTACGTATTTTACGCACACATACTTTCTAAGACAAAGTTATGACATAAGTCCATTTTAATTTACTGACTGTCTCATAATCATGATTTAATGATTTAATTTTTCAAGCAAAAAATACATTTAAAAAAAATCAAATAAAAAAAAAATCTTCACAGGTGATCAGTTTGCTTTTTCAACAAATTTTGAAATTCATTGTTTTGTTAGTTGTTCATCTTAATTTGTACATAAATTAATTTTAGAAATGTATGAATTGTAATTATTACATCAAATTGAACACGCCCAGTTTCTGTTTACTATTAACTCGACAGACAACTTATTGGTGACATTTGTCTCCTCCGGGACTCCGTACTGCTCGGCTGGTCTCGCTCAGATCTGGTGTTCGTATCGAGTCACTACTGACGTGTGAGGGTTTAAAGCCGGTGCTGTGAGTCCATCTGGACCGCTTCAACACAAAACCTGGTTTTTAACTGTCCACATCTGTCTGAAAGGGGAGGGACTTAACTCCTCGCTGTCCTCTGATTGGTGGACGGCCTTCTTCAACTGTGACGCTTTGACTTATGAATGCACCTCCTCCTCACTTTAAAACACATCAGACTCTAAAGTTCCCAGACATCTTGTTGCTCTTCTTCTTCGTAACAACCTGCACGTCGTATTCGCTGGAAAAAAACATCTTTTAAGGAAATAAAAGTTTGTTTCCCCGTTGACGCTTTTGAAATTTTTACTCGGAAAGATTTTAACAAGTTTCCAGAAACCAAAGGGTCACAAAAAGCAAATCCCTGAAATGAAACGACCTGTAGTTTGGAGGTTTGTTGTGGCCGCCGCCTTAAGCTTCCCTCGCCAAAGGAAAACAAACATTTCATTTAAGATAAAATAATCTAAACTTTATAATAACGCAGCAGCGGTGATCGTCCTCTAGGTGGCAGTGTTGTAGCAGCGTGAACTGAAAAATATAAACGTCAAAGAATTCAGTTTTTAAAGATCCCTGATATCGTTACAGCGCCCCCTAATTCCTAAATTTGATAAATAAACGAAACGGCTGAATTTCTTTTACAAACGTATCCAAACATTGCTGTACGTTGAGTTTTTATATTAGTGTTTGTTGATTAAAAACTGCATTTCAAATCCTTAAACTAATCAGCCAGACGGAGGCGCTGAAGTCCGGCTGACAGGAAGTTAACTTTGAAAGTAAAATAAATCTGAAACCACAGGTCAGAGTGATTCAAATCAGCCGTTTTTTTAATCTCTGCTCGCTCGGCTGTGAAACGCTCTGAACGTTTTATTCTTTTTCTTTCCTGTAACGTTGATTTTCTGTCTGCTAAAGTAAAAAAATGCTTCTTATGATTCTTTGACTATTTATATTCTGAATCTGTAATGATTTTCTTCAGCTGAACCTCGTCATTGTACGACCGCGAGGATTCAGTCATTTGTAAATAAAGTATATATACTGTATATACGCTGATGACTCCATGTTCTTCTTTTAGATTCATCTGCACCTTCACTTCAAAATAACCCGGAGAATTTAAAGAACAGATGTTTTGTACCGCGTCTCTCTGGAGTTCAGTACTTTAGTATTTTATCAAAGTCAACTTTGGTACTTAACTCTAGATAAATAACCCGACATGAAACCGATGAAACATACTACGATAACCGGCTTCTGAGATTGAATTAAAATGACTTAATTACAAACTATACCATGACTTTTTTATAACATACTATACTTTGACATTTTAAAACTTTTTTATAACATATTACTTTGACATTTTTTATGACTTTTTTATAACATACTATTACTTTTTTTAAAAATAATTTTATGACATACAGTATGACTTTTTTGACATACTATACTATTACTTTTTTTATATGAGATACTATACTTTATGACATTTTTTTTATGACTTGTTCATAACATACTATACTGACTTTTTTATGACATTTTGACTTTTTTAACATACTATGACTTTTTTATAACATACTATGACTTTTTTTTTTTATGACTTTTAATAACATACTATATGCCTTATACCTCTTAGGTCAGGTCTTACTTTAAACAGTAGAACCGGTCACTTCACAGCTTCAACAACAAAATATATTTGTGTTACTTAGTTTTGTGGACATCAAGAAACTAACAAACATTTACACTTTGTTCAAAAATTGATTTATTGACACGTTCATCTGTTTCTTTTTTTTTTTTAACAAAGATTATTATGAACTCAACATTTAACAAAACAAAACTGTTATTTCTTAAGAAGGTAAAGTCACTTTGGGTGTTTTTATCGGATCTGATTCCAGGGCAGATCCGTCCTGTGTGTCCATTAACCAACAACATGATGACCTCCGTGGAGGGGGCGTGTCCTCAGCGGAGAGTCACCGTCCGATTGGCTGCAGAGCGTTGTGACATCACGACGTGGCTCTGCTCTTGGGGGCGGGCTCTGTCTCGTACTCGATCTCCACGTACGCTCGCTTCTTCCTCACCGCCGAGCCGCTGGCCGGAGATTTACCTTTAGACTTGGCGGCCTTCGTCTTCTTCGTCTCCGTCTCCATCTCCTCCTCATCCTCTTCTTCACTGGACGACTCTTGCTCCTCGTCGCTGCTCGTCCTCAGTTTGTTCATGTCCTGAGAAAAAAACAAAAAACATTTAATTAGAAAAGATTTTGACTTCATCTTCATTTTAATATTCTAATAAATAAAAATATATTTAACCAACAGTTCGTACTGACTGTAAACGTAGAAGAGGCAAATAGACAGATATCTGGTTAAATATTTAACACAGAAAGTTCTTTAGGTTGACTTTAACAATCATCAGATTATTAAAGCTCAGTTTAACTCATTAAAATAACTTTATTAACACTTCTCTAAACAAAGTGCTTCATAAAATACACGAGACTGAAACACCGTGCTGGAGTTTAAAGGTCTGGAGGATGTTCTTACTCATTACTTGAAAATGTTATACTCATTTCTTATAAATTACCTATTAATTACCAATAAATTACTTGGTACTACACAGAATGCAAATATTATGCAGTGAAATAGGGGCATATTTTTTTCAGAACATTCTAAAATTTTCATAATAAAGGCTGATTCTTTTTTTTAAACTCCCAAACGCATTGTGCTGAAATAGTTCAACATATTTCAGGACAAAGAGCCTCCTTTTTTCCAACATTGGTAACACTTGTGGACACTGGATAAAATGTTACATATATAGATTCCAGTGTTTTTGTAAAATAAATTATCAAACATGTTCAACTTTCTTTTTTTATGATTTCTGTCATTATAACTGTGTTATTCTACATAACATATTCTATGTTATACAGACATGTTTGAGTTCTCTCTACTTCTAGTCATGATTGTTCTGTTTCCATAGAGGAGCAGGACTTTTATTTTGAAGTGAAGATCAAGAACACAGAACTTCTCGTCCTTCAGAGGGTTAAACTCTGAGGACGTTTTTTACCTCGAAGTCGCTCAGATCGCTCTCCTCCACTTCTTCTTCTGCCACAAACTCTCTCTTCCCGACGTCCTGCAGACAGGAAGTAGACTCGTTCACATCACAGAGCTCAGTTTAACTCAAACACAGCAGACATGAAGACGGAGTCCTTCCTCACCTCGTCATCCTCCTCCTCCTCCTCCTCTTCCTCTCCCTCCACCTCCTCCTCCTCGCTCTCCTCGTCCTGCTGCTCCAGAGCTCTGTCGAAGGCTTGGACCGGGAAGTTGTAGATGTCTCCGTACTGAAAGCAGAAAACAGTGTTTAGTAGAAGAACTTTATTGTTCTGTCCCGGTGAACGGTGATCGATAAAGTTTTAGGATGAGGAGGCGTCGTACCGTTCCCTGTTTCAGTCGCTCCAGAAGCTCCTTCTCGATGGCGTTGTCCAGCTGAGCGGCGATCAGAGCTTTCCCCTGCAGACCGTTAAGGGTTAAAGGTTAATATGGAGTGTTGCAACGTGTGTGTGTGTGTGTGTGTGTGTGTGTGTGTGTGTGTGACTCACCTCCTTAATCTTCTCTCTCCTCTCCACCTTCCTGCTGAGAGGAACCAGCTTCCTCCTGAAAACAAACAGTTAAACGTCAGAGGAGGAAAGATGAAGACGATGAACGCAGAGATGTTTCAGGACGAGATGGAAAGAAATCTGAAATGTCTGGATTCTGTTGGTTTCAACTTTCAGCCCTCAGCAGCTAAAGTGTAATTCATATAGTTGTGTTTGATTTCCACAAAACGCTGCTGCCGTTTGTCCATCGTGTCATTAAACTCTGATTCATCAAAAACAAAAAACTAAAGTTTATGAGAAAAAGAAAAGAGGATTCTTTCTAATAATTAATGCTTCTCTATTCTCATCTTATTTTGGAGGGCAGTACTTCCTGTCATGAGGAAGTACTGAGGTTTTTTTTTTTTACTTACACAAAAATGTTTTTTAAACTACTTTATATTTATTATTCAATACTATACTATGTTAACCCTCTGAACTCTTTTTTTTTTTTTTTTTTTTTTTTTTTTTTTTACATTTTTCTCTCTGTGTTCTTGATTTTCACTGAAATATAAAAGTCCTGCTCCTTTATGGAAACAGAACAAACAGCAAAGCTTCACGGATTTGTTGTCACATGACTGTTGGTCTCAGATGAATCAATCATGACTTCATAGTTTCACTGAGGAGTTCAGAATTTAATGTTTTTTACAGAATCTGATGAAAGCAAACGGTTTATTTGTGGAGAGATTTTTAATGAGACATGTAGAATAAAATGTTTTTGATGAAATATCACAATTTTAATTTTGGCTTTTTTTCCCTGACCGAACCGTTTGTCACACATGATGTGTTCAAGGACGGTCAGAAAGATGAAAATCTGACGATTATGGCAGTTTTTTCTTCTTTTGTGATAAACGTAGTTTTGGCGATTGTTTAAATAAAACATGCTTTTCCATCCCGCGGCTTGTTTTGGGGTTCAGAGGGTTAATATATTTACTGTTTTATTACATTATATTCTGCTGAAAATCACATCACACAACGATGTTCAATCTACCTTTAAATTGGAGTTAAATTGCTTTAGTATAGTTTTATTTTATATACTTCCATTTGTTTTTTACTTTCTGAAACAGCTGATTTTTTCTCTGATAAACAATAAAAGTTTATTATCTTATGGACTATTTTCTCTTTTTGAGTTTAAGTTAAAAACCTTAATATATATATATTTTACTATGTTTAAAATAATTATTCTACGACACAATATTTTCATCTGTAAAACAACAGTTTTCATAAAGTCGTGTTAAAATCAAACTATTGATTTGAGCCTCCTTCTTCCTGCTCAGTAGTTACTCCCTGCAGTACTACCTCACAGTACTGTGTAGTAGTAGCAGTACTACCTCACAGTACTGTGTAGTAGTAGTAGTACTACCTCACAGTACTGTGTAGTAGTAGCAGTACTACCTCACAGTACTGTGTAGTAGTAGCAGTACTACCTCACAGTACTGTGTAGTAGTAGTAGTACTACCTCACAGTACTGTGTAGTAGTAGCAGTACTACCTCACAGTACTGTGTAGTAGTACTCAGTAGTCAGCAGTACTTACTGTCTCTTCAGCACCAGTTTACGCATCCGGATCAGGTACTGAGTGATTTTAGTGAAGCGTTGTTTACATTTGTGTCGGAGGAATCGAGGCCAGTAGATCAGATTCTCATCGATCTGTTCCAGAGCTTTCTCGTAGTTCTTACTGAGCTTCACCTGCAAACAAACAAACACACACAAATAAATATACATTATGTATATATATATATACAGAGAGAGAGAGAGAGAGAGAGAGAGATGACATGTACAACACACACAAGTGAAAATGTTTTTCGAAAAGTCTGAATTTGTCCAACATGAAACACTTTGAGTTTTTAAAGTTCTTTGTTTGATAAAAACAAAAAGTAATTGAATGTTTGTTATTTCAGGATTATAGAGGATCTTAATCAACACAAAATAAAACATTTAAATCTATAAGAACAGTTTAAATCTGGTCGCTGGCTGAAAAGCTTCAGGAAACATTTAGTTTAGTTTCTGTTCAGTTTTCAAACAAACATTAAAAAATAATTCAAGGACTTTTTAAGCACAAAACACTATAAAGTTAAGAAGGAAACTATAAACAGAAACTTCTCCATTCAAACATTTATATTTAATTAAAAAAAATAAAGGTGAATAAATGAAGCTCACCTTCTCCCACATCTTGGCGGGAAACGCTGCTCTCTCAATCACCTTCATGTAGAGGAAACACTGACCTGAGGAGAGAATACGACATCTTCATCATCACATCATCATCATCATCATCATCTTCTTCATCAGTCCTGATTCTCTTTACGAGTTGTTCCTTCTCTGGTTTCATATCTGGATCAAACTGTTCTCCATCAGATTCCTGATAATAAATCCTGGACCTTCTCCAGAGTCGTAGTTTTTTGGGAATTTGTGGATTTAATCAACCAGAGGAGACGAGATTTCATGAGGTCGGATTCTGATATTTTTGGAGTTAAAAATGATATTTTCAAGCAAAACTAAAAAGTGAAATCATCTTTATGAAGAGCTCGGTTATTGAAAGTGTTATCCGGGTTTTCTTGTTTGTTTCTCTCTGAATGTTGACGGAGGTTTGTTTTGGCCTCTTCTGTCACACTTCTTATTTTTAGCATTATGCTAGCATAAAGTTAATGTTGTGATAGTATAATGCTTTTAGAGGTGTTGTCTTTTTAATTACTCACAGCACTTTTTTTGTACGCTCTCTGTTGTTTCGCATCAGATCAGAGAGGATAAACGCCTCCGTTCATGCCCGGAGGTCGCACGACGGAGAGAAGCTCGACTGTAAGCAAAGCTTTTCTCTTCTCCAAACCAGATGTGTGTCACTCACACAATTACAATATAATATAAAAACATTAAACAGCATTTCTAAAGCTAAAGATGTTTATAGCTTTGTGTTTTCAGCGTGTTGCTCCCCGGGCGCTTCTTAGCAGCCCACTGCTCCTCCGGGATGGGTTTCCCCATTGTGGGACTAATAAAGGCTTAATTGTTGTTATTATTATTATTATTGTTATTATTATTAGACGTTCACGGCGCTCACCTTTCTCCTCTCTGATGGTGGCGTACTGACTGTTGGACAGCGGGCAGGACGCGCGGTTACACAACCCCGTGATGTTGTACTCATTACGACAGAAGCCCTGAGTCTTCGTCCTGAACACACAAAGAGGACAGAAAGTTAAAAATCTTTCTTATTGTTTGATCTTTATTGATCTTATTGCAGAGAACATGAAGACCTTAGATCTCCAACAAATCACGTTAAATATGTGTAAACAGAAAAACCATATGTTTAACAAATGAAAATCTAAGAAGTAAAACAGTGCAGAAGTTAAAACATAAATAATACATATTGAACAGTAATGGAAACAACAAACTGAAAGTGAACATAGACGTACATGTGTTTAGTGAATGAATGAGAACAGATCGGAGACTTACTTGACTTTGTAGGAGCAGAACTGTTTGTTTCCGATAATGTCCCAGATCACCTGCACATAAACACATTATTAGAACAGAACAATCCACTCAGTTCAGTGTCATAAAAGCATATATAGACTGTGCAATACAATTATTATTGTAATTATTCTGTCTACATATAATACTTCAGTTATTGTGGATTTTTTTACCTGACTTATTTAATATTCTTTACTGTTTTATTACTTATTTATAATACTTGTTTTGATCCTTTTTACTATGTCTCTTGTTTGCACTATCCTCTCTGCTGCTGTAACCCTGCAGATGTCCTAATAAAGGGAAATAATAAAGGATTATCTCATCTCATCTTCTCCCCAAAGAGCTTTGCTGTATTCAGATCTTAGGTAGTTTAAATCTGAATGTTGTCCACAGAGAAATATGTAAATGAATAAAGTATAAAGTGTAATGAACTGTTTGTATAAGACATGTTACACATTGTAGATGAATAGAAGATGGTGTAGGAAAGAGAGCTTAATAGATAAATGACTTTTTAACAGCATGTTTGTTGTAACACGTGACAGGAACAATCTGCTCCATCCATCACAGTGTGTCTGATATTAAAACTCTATAAAGAGGAATGTGATGGGTCCCCCACGTGTTAGTGGAGTTATGAATGTTTACAGAGGAGTCAGACTTAACCTTAAAACGCACGTTTTCAGGCTCGTTAGCGCTAAGCTAACGTTAGCATGCGGACCTAGCGTTAGCAGCTGTATTTATTCATCACACTCACGTCGTCGCACTGCATCCTGGGTCAGCTCTCAGAAGCTCGTAGCTTCACTCCACAGACTGCTGCTTGTGTTTATGATGTTTAAAGACTCGATATTAAGGTTTTGGACCCGTTGTTCTGCCTACGAAGCCACATGGACGTCAGGGAGCCACCATCTTTGTTTGCATGGGCAAGATCTCGGCGGAGTGACGTAGCGGAAGCCGGGAAACCTCGCGAGATTTGGCAGAGATTTAAGTTTACACAAACATGTACAAGTATATTTAATAAATTAAAAAAAATGTAATGTATGTTTTATGAAACCCAAGACACATTTTTGAAAATAAATAATTTTACTAAATATTATTTATTTTGGTTTTTTGTGTAAACAAGAACAAGATTCAGCTATGAACCAATTTGATTGATGAATATATAATGTATTTTTAAGTTAAACTGAAGTATTTTCTTGATATGTTGCATAAGGGGGAATGAATGGCAAATTATTATTTTATCTATATGATTGATTGATATGACATATATATATATATATATATATATATATATATATATATATAAATATACATATATATATACAACACTAACTTAATTTATACAACATGTAAACTCAAATATTATTTCACATGAGAGAACTAGAAGAAGTGTGATTTAAATCATACACATGTAGGAAGGAACTGGCAGGATTATAGTATATAATAATAATAATAATATTACTAACTTAATTTATATAGAACCTTTAAAACAGAGTTAACAAAGTGACCAATCGATAGAAAATAAATAAAAATAAATTAATAATAAAATAAAATAAAATTAATAATAAAATAAAATAAAATTAAAATTAAATAATAGTTAAGGGATGACATAACATAAATCCAGTCTGTAAAAAGGGTTTTAAGAAGAGATTTAAAAGAGATCAAGAGTCAATACTGTAGTACTATTTAATATATATTTACATTTGACTAATTCAATTGATTGATAATTGTGATTAAATTAAATTAAATTAAAAGCACCTTTAGCTACAAAACCTACTTTTGTTACTTTATATATTCTCTTAAAATCTCTGTCTCTGACGTAGCTTGTCTGTTATGTTCACAGTGACGTCATGACTCCGGTTCAGGTCAGAAGGGCTGAGGCGCAGAGCGTAACAAGGGAGGGCTGCACCTTTCACGGATGGTCCGTGAACGCACCAATCATCATACTCATGAACCAGAAAGATCACACGTTAAAGATGGCGCTGACGCTTTATGTGTCTCCTCTACAGCTCTCTGAGTCACGGTGTCACGCTTTATCACAACAAACGTTTATATCATCATCTTATGTCAATATAAAGTTACACACAGGAAACAAAACACGATATCAGTCACAGGGTTTCTATTTGGATAACGGCTTGGAAAAGCAGAGTTTTGTTCTCTATCTGGAGAGGTGCTGGAGAGGTGCATGTGGGAGAGAATATAGAATAAATCGATAATAACATATAGTGACACCTATGGCGGGAAATATATAAAATAAATCAGATAATAATCATATTTTAATGATAAAAAATAAATTTATAAATATCTTCAAATATCAAAGTATAAATCAAAATATAAATATCACAAATATAAAAAAACAAAGTATAAAAAACACAAAGTATAAAATCACAAAGTATAAAAAACACAAAGTATAAATATCACAAAGTATAAAAAACACAAATATAAATATCACAAATATAAATATAAAGTATAAATATGTAAAGTATAAATAACACAAATATATACATATACAATATATACAAAGTAGAAATATACATATAAAGTTTTTTATATAATATATATTTATATTTGTATATATTTATATGTGATATATATTTGTGATTATTATATACTTTGTGATATTTATACTTTGTATATTTATATATATATTTATACTTTGTATATTTATACTTTGTATATATATTATACTTTGTGTTATTTTATTATATACTTTGTGATATTTATACTTTGTGATATTTATACTTTGTGTTTTTTATACTTTCTTTTTGTACTTTGTTATTTATACTTTGTGATATTTATACTTTGTGTTTTTTATACTTTGTGATATTTATACTTTGTGATATTTATACTTTGTATTATTTATACTTTGTTTTTTATACTTTGTTTTTTATACTTTGTGATATTTATACTTTGTGTTTTTTATAGTTTGTGATATTTATACTTTGTGTTTTTTATACTTTGTGATATTTATACTTTGTGTTTTTTATACTTTGTGATATTTATACTTTGTGATATTTATATGTTGATGTTGAACTCGAGAAGTTCCAGAAGATTAATTTAAAAAAAGGAATTCTCATTAAAATGTGATTATTATCTGATTTATTTTATGAGAGCAGTTTCCCGCCACGCCGCCAGGTGTCACTGTTGCGTCATTCTCCAGCGTTCTCTCCCACAATGCACCTCTCCAGATAGAGAACAAAACTCTGCTTTTCCAAGCCGTTAAATCCAAATAGAAACCCTGTGACTGATATCGTGTTTTGTTTCCTGTGTGTAACTTTATATTGACATAAGATGATGATATAAACGTTTGTTGTGATAAAGCGTGACACCGTGACTCAGAGAGCTGTAGAGGAGACACATAAAGCGTCAGCGCCATCTTTAACGTGTGATCTTTCTGGTTCATGAGTATGATGATTGGTGCGTTCACGGACCATCCGTGAAAGGTGCAGCCCTCCCTTGTTACGCTCTGCGCCTCAGCCCTTCTGACCTGAACCGGAGTCATGACGTCACTGTGAACATAATAGTTTTTCAGAGATGTTTCTGTGATATTTATACTTTGTGTTTTTTATACTGCAGTAAAATTTGTTAAATTTTTTATATTTTACCATTGATTTCATTGTTTTTTATACTTTGTGATATTTATACTTTGTTTTTTATACTTTGTGTTTTTTATACTTTGTGAAAAAACGCAAAGTATAAATATCACAGAAATATCTCTGAAAAACTACAACCAATATATATACATATATGTATTATTTATACTTTATATATTTATACTTTATGATATTTATATTTATGTTTTTTATATATATATATATTATATATTATATATTTATATATATATATATATACCCAAATAGCTTTATCCATCCATCCATTTCCTTCCTCTTATCCGGGGCCGGGTCTCGGGGCAGCAGACTAAGGAGGCTCCTCCAGACGTCCTTCTCCCCAGCAACACTTTCCAGCTCCTCCTGGGGAACCCCGAGGCGTTCCCAGGCCAGACGAGATATATAATCTCTCCAGCGTGTTCTGGGTCGACCCCGGGGCCTCTTACCAGTTGGACGTGCCTGGAAAACCTCTAAAGGGAGGCGTCCAGGAGGATCCTGATCAGATGCTGAACCACCTCAGCTACGTGAAGGAGCAGCGGCTCTACTCCGAGCTCCCTCCGGATGTCTGAGCTCCTCACCCTATCTCTAAGGCTGAGCCCAGCCACCCTACGAAGGAAGCTCATTTCGGCCGTTTGTATTTGCGATCTCATCTTTCGGTCACTACCTAAAGCTCATGACCATAGGTGAGGGTTGGAACGTAGATGGACTGGTAAATCGAGAGCTTTGCCTTCGGCTCAGCTCCTTCTTCACCAAAACGGTCCGGTACAACGCCCGCATCACTGCTGACGCTGCACCGAACCGCCTGTCCATCTCCCGCTCCATTTTACCCTCACTCGTGAATAAGATCCCGAGATACTTGAACTCCCTCGCTTGGGGCAGTGACTCACTCCCAACCCAGAGGGTGCAATCCACCGTTTTCCGGAAGAGAACCATGGCCTCAGAGAGTACTGACTCTCATCCCGACCGCTTCACACTCGGCTGTGAACCGCCCCAGTGCGTGCTGAAGAGCTAGTCTGTGATGCCGGGGGTCAGCACGCCCAGGTTTCCGCCCCAGCCTGCCGCCCAGCTCACATTGCACCCGACCCCAATGCCTATCCCTGCAGGTGGTGGGCCCACAGGGTGGCGGCACGATGTAGCTTTTTCGGCTGGGCCCGGCCGGGCCCCATGTGCCAAGGCCCGGCCACCAGACGCTCACCGGCGAGCTCCCCTACCAGGTCTGACTCCAGGAGGGTGCCCCGGTTTCCCTATTCTGGGCGAGGTGCCACAACCTTGTATCGTCCGATTCATTGGGGTTTGTGAATCGCTCTTAGTCTGACCCCTCCCCCGAGACCACTTTGCCTTGGGAGACCCTACCAGGAGCTATTGCCCCCGACAACACAGCTCTCAGGATCACTGGGGCACACAAACCCCTCCACCACGATAAGGTGGCGATTCATTGGAGGAGCCAAATAGCTTTATAATATATATATATATATATATATATATATATATATATATATATATATATATATATATATACCTAAATAGCTTTGCTGTATTCAGATGTTCTTAGATAGTTACATTCTTAATGTCGTCTATTTTTAATGACCAGTAAGACTCATTAAAAACTGTCCACAGACTTTTTCTCAGAGAAATATGATGTAATTATAAAGTATAATTTATAATGAAATGCATTTATAAGACATGTTAATAAATTGTAGATAAATAGAAGATGGTGGGAAACGTGTTCTCAAAATACTCTACCAACATGTTCGGTTCAACATGTGACAGTAACAAACTGGATCAACCTAGCTTATGTATATATATATATATATATATATATAATATATATAAATATTTATATTTATACATATATACATGCATACACATGTATACATATATCTGTGTTATATGTGTATATGTATAAATGTAAATATATGTGTTTATAAATATATTTGTATATATATATATGTATATATATATAGATGTATTTATGTGTATATATTTATATATATATATATATATTTACAGGACGTATACTAGAGTAAAAGTACCATATAGCATACATATATTAGCATATCTATATGTATGTATCTGTATCTCTATATAGATAAATATACATATGTATTTTTTTTATCTATTTCTTTATATGTATTTGTTAAAAACAAATTCTACATTAAATTATGTAATATCTTATTGTTTATGTTTGACTTACAGCTGCAATTTATAAAAAATATGAAAAATGTAAATTATTTCTACATTTATGTAAACTTCTGACCGGGAAACTGAACTTCCACAAGGATCTTAATGCTGATATTTAATATAAAACACAGTAAACACTTTTGATGGATGGATTTTTGTGTCCATCATTAAATAAATAAATGAATAAAACTGAAATCAGATTGTGATGTTTGTTCTTTGTCTTTAACTGTCGTCATTCATGTCTATTTTCTTTAAATCTTTAACTATGTTTCCTACTTTTTATTAATATATTTCAGCTCTTCTTTCAAAAAGAACATTTACTTAAAAGTTAATTTAATTGAAACCTAAAAGCAGAAGAAGAGACGGACTCGTGCGTGAAAAAGACAGAAATGTTTTATTTTAGTAAATAGTGTGAGCGGTCACGGCTGTACAACACTGGTCTCTGTAGTTGGCACTCTTTAAAGGGACAATCCACCAGAAACAGAACCCACAGACCGACACCACGTCATGGTGACAACAGCTGGAGGACTTTATTTTGTTTTCACGTTTTTCTATCTTTTGCTCAATAACCCCACAAACAGCAGCAGCAGCTTCTGGGACAAAAAAAACGGTACGAGAAATCAAAACGGGGAGAAAAAGAAAAAAAGAAACGACAGAAACCAAACGAGAGGCACCGAACGCCACGACGGACAGAACCAGCAGAACAACTGAAAGAACCACACGGAACATGCAACTCACATCGATTTACACTGAGCTATATATGCATGCAAAAACAACACTGCTCTGAACAGGGGCCCACACACACACACACACACACACACACACACACACACACACAACCACACACACACACACACACACACACACACACACCAGTTCTTTATGTTTGTGTAAAATACGAACGACGTATCGCCCCCTGAACGCATCACGGAGGCTGAAGATCCTCAGACTCTGGTCTCCATCCACCCACCCAGGTATCTCCAGGTTCATTGAGCCCGGAGCCAGGTGCATTGTGGGTATCCGGGTTAACTTTAACGCTCAATAACGGTAGTAAAGATTAAAGAAACAGAGGGAGCAGGGCTGACCAGGTGAGCAGATCAAACAAACATTTTTCACTAAACAATTCATTCTGATATCAAATAACATTTGTTTATGTTCTTAATAAATCACTGTTTCCCCTCATTTGTCCTCTCTGGTGTTCTGAATACATTTAAAAAAAAAAATAAGAAACAAGACGAGTTCTAGAAGCAGAACGTTTTGGGTTCCCACGTTTTCATGTCTGTGTGTTCTAGAACACTTTGTAGCTGTGTGTTTAAGGGACATAAAATATATATTTTTAAAAAGATTCTAGAACAGTGATGAGCGTGTGCTGAAATGATTCTAGAACCCCACAACAAGGATCTCCTGTTTCTCTAGAACCTGAAGCAGAACGTGAAACAAGTTCAACAAAATGTTTTTGTATCTAAAATAAAACGAGACGACACACATTTTGATGAGACGGGGTTCCTTCCGTTCATGAACGAGCTCAAACGGTTCTATGTTTGTTTGTGTGCGAGGTTCCACAACCAGCGTCTGATGGGACGCGTTCCACAGTGTTCTAGACTCATGTTTCACCTGGATCTCTGATGTGAAAACACGTGTTCTAGAATCTTCAAGGCTCCTCGTTCTTGAATCTGAAGCCGGGTATTTAAGGGACATAACATATATTTTAAAATAAGGTTCTAGAACAGTGAGGAATGTGCTGAAACGGTTCTAGAACCCCAGAACAAGAGTCTCTCCGTCTCTCTAGAACCCAAAACCTAAAAACATTTGACTACAAACACATTTTTGATGAGATGCGTTCCAGAAAATCAAAAAGGTGTTCAGGCACACGAGAAGTGGATCAGGCAACACGGCTGCTAATGATGACATCACCGGTGGAGTGGTGGTGGGAGGAGCTACTTCAGATAAGAGCACAGGATTGTGGGAGATGGAGTATCTAGTGTAAACCCCCCTTGACTGAGTTCTAACTGTTAAAAAAGAGGAGCGTCCTACATCTAACTGGGTCATAAACAGAGAACAGAAGAGATAAAAGTAAAGAACATATAATGTACAGAGAGAAGAACCCGTGTGTGAGCTCATATAAACATATCAACAAAAGAAGAAACTGTACAGATATGAAACCAGGAGATGATAACGGGAACATCTTTTTATAAAAACACATAAATCAACACTGGATTCTGTCCAAAACAAACCACACAACTTTAGCTCGATGTCAGCCAATCAGAAAGCAGCCTCAGACGAGGGGGCGGGGCATGAAGACTGCTACAGTTTGAGCTTCACACTTATTGATTATTTTAGTTAATTAAGGACTAATCAGAACGGATCAATACTGCGTCAGACGGCTGGGGGAAGACATTAAAGTCACATTCAGGACGTTTTGGGAAATACTTCCAATTAATTAACACTTAATAATCAGTTCATAAACATGTAATAAAGGGTTTATAACACATTAAGATGTAGCTGTAAGCTGAGAGGAGAAGCTGACAAATACTGAACATTAATAAACACTCACGTCTGTTAAAACTACATCGCAGTGAGTTATAAACAGTTAGTAAATGTTTATAGACGGATTATAAATGTTAAACACATCCTGACAAACAGAATCAATAACCGACATTGATCTCGTCATGTGACCAATAAGAGGATTCCCTAAAAATAGGGCTGTTCCTTTGACCTGTATCTGGACAGAACTCATAAAAAAACAGATTTCATCATCATCATCATCATCATCATCATCGTCCTGGACGTTGAGTGTCTAAAACACTGAGCTCGTTAGCATTCCTTCCGCTAACGGTGCTAACTGATGCAGCCTCTCCCACTGTCTGATGTCAAAGTCATTATGGGTAATGTAGGAAATCAGCAGCAACAGAAGGGGAAAGACAAATGCCAAAAGAATGAAGAAAAGAAAAAGAGTCTCATGTCCTCTGGGTTTTTTCCACTGGGTTCTTTAGACTTCAGCGTCTTTGTTTCGTGTACAGGGGACCTGCAGGGGGGCGGGGTCAGTGAAACGCTCTGTGATTGGACAGGAGCTCCTCCCATGTGACCACAAACACCTTCTATAGATAGAGATGGAGACAGACGATGGTTCAGCTTTCCGTCTTCCTGAAGACCCGTCCCTTCATTAACCCCGGCAGAACCAGAACCAGAACCAGAACCAGACTGGTCCCCCCACACTCCCCCCCCCCACCCCTCCTCTGATGATGGAGGTCTGAAGCGGTCTGACAGGGTTTCAGGAAAAGGGGGGGAGGAGGTCTTTCAGTTCACCCTAAACAGTTCCAGACCTGCTTTGACTGTGGAGCCGATCATTTATGAGGATCTCAGGATCGGGTCCTCGCAGAAGGTTTCAACCTGAACCAGATTTATTTTTGTTGGAGAGATTTCTTTGCTAGTTATTGCCACAAATGTTCCAAAATCTAAATTTAACGAAACCGGTTTCAGTTATTCCAAATAAGATGGGATGGCTTGTGTTCTTTGAGGGACTCAAACCAGAAAGCTTCCTATCAGGGTCGAAAGAAGCCTGGAGACACCTGAAGACATGGAGCTGGTTGTAGTCCTCCTGTCTTGGTTGTAGTCTTTCCGTCTTGGTTGTAGTCCTCTCTGTCTTGGTTGTAGTCCTCTCTGTCTTGGTTGTAGTCCTCTCTGTCTTGGTTGTAGTCCTCTCTGTCTTGGTTGTAGTCCTCCTGTTGTAGTCTTTCCGTCTTGGTTGTAGTCCTCTCTGTCTTGGTTGTAGTCCTCCTGTCTTGGTTGTAGTCCTCTCTGTCTTGGTTGTAGTCCTCCTGTCTTGGTTGTAGTCCTCCTGTCTTGGTTGTAGTCCTCCTGTCTTGGTTGTAGTCCTCTTGGTTGTAGTCCTCTCTGTCTTGGTTGTAGTCCTCCTGTCTTGGTTGTAGTCCTCTCTGTCTTGGTTGTAGTCCTCCTGTTGTAGTCTTTCCGTCTTGGTTGTAGTCCTCCTGTTGTAGTCTTTCCGACTTGGTTGTAGTCTTCCGTCTTGGTTGTAGTCTTCCGTCTTGGTTGTAGTCCTCCTGTCTTGGTTGTAGTCCTCCTGTCTTGGTTGTAGTCCTACTGTCTTGGTTGTAGTCCTCCTGTCTTGGTTGTAGTCTTTCCGTCCTGGTTGTAGTCTTCCTGTCTTGGTGAGGGGGCGGGGCTTCGTTTCATAAAGGAAAAGTGATATCATCCGTCTCAGGCTAGAGTTTGTGGATCTGTGGTTTTTATTCACTGGGGGTTTCTGGGTCTAAGCAGGTCTCATTGAGTCTCTTTTTTCTGGGGGGGGTCCTGGACCGGGCGTTCTGGTCTTATGAGGTCTTGACCAGGTCGTAGACGTAGATGTGGAAGTCGTCGTCGAACTTGATGAAGTAGACGGAGGGCTTGGCCTCCACCTGGTGGATGACCATCCCCGACCGCTTCCCGCCGTCCTCTTTGGCGTACTCCACCTGTTTGCCCACCAGACTGTCCACCACCTCGCCGGGTTCCCGCTCCGCCGCCACGCTGTCGTCTGCAGAGAGGAAGACATGGAAAAAAATTAAAATCTGATAGAACGATACTCATTTTAAGAATCACGAAAAAAGAAATAAAAGAAATGTGACTAATGTAGAGACAAGGAGATACTGTGTGCTAAAACAATATATTAAATTAAGTTATTAATGTTACAATAAAGGTTAACTTAGTTTTTCTGTTGGAGTTAAAAGATTCCCTTAAACTTGTCAAAAGTGTGACATTCGTCAGAGACATGGAGAATCTGTTTAATGCTTGAAGTAGAAACAGGAAAAATATTTCTCATGACAAAAACAAGGCTAAAACTAAACAAAGAGAAACTTAAAACTATGTCGAAAATGAAGGTTAAATAATATATATATATATTTTTTAAATACTATAAAAAAGTAATAATTAAAAAAAATAATTAAGATGAAAATTAGACTAAAATGACTATTGATTAAATGATAAACTAAAAACTAAACTAACTAATCAGACGTGGTTGACTTGAAGTCCCTCATTAGTTTGTGACGATTTCACCGTCGCCATCTTGTTTTTTTGCAACCAGTGAACAGGAAGTGACCATATATGGACTGAGTTAGAGTGACGTAGAGACGCCGTATACGTCTCTGGTGTGGACCTGTCAATCAGTGTGTAGCCCCGCCCTAAAGCATCCCCTGCTTTATGGTCTGTTTGACTCTAAATGGAGCATCATTGACTAAATGAACATCATGCTGTATTGAAGAAGACTTGAAACTAGAGATTGAGACCATAAACTCATGTTTACAATGTTTACTGAGGGAATAAATCAAGAGAGAAGTAGAGTCATTTTCTCATAGACTTCTATACAACCAGAGGAGTCGCCCCCTGGTGGACAGCAGAGAGAATGCAGCTTTAAGACAGGAAGCTTTGACTTCACTCTTCAGAACCAGAAATGTTTTACTCATTTCAACCTCAAAGGCAGCATGGACCAGATCCACTCACTTCCTCCTTCCTTTCACAATAAAAGCCCTGGACATATACTATTCTCATATATTCACACTGTTAGCTCCTCACATCCCCGGAGTGCAAACAGAAGATCTCACTGAGGTTCTGATCTGAACTCACTGGAGTCGGGCATGATGCGCAGGTCTCCCTCCTTGTAGTCGTCCAGCAGCTGGTACATGTAGAGGACCGGGTCCTTCTCGTAGGTGATGTAGAACCAGGCGGTCATGATGGGGGCCCGGGCCAGCACCATCCCCCTCCACTCCTCCTTCGGCCCGTCCTCCGTCTCGAACATGTGCTCCACCGCTTTGCCGATCATCGTCTCCGCCAGCATGGAGTCGCTCACTCGGGCCGGAGCTGGACCAATCAGAGAGGCAGAGAGGAAGAGGAGGCGGGGTTAATGCTTCGTCTTTTTAAATAAAGTTCTAAACATATTACAGACACAGGTGGAGTCGCTGCTCCTCCACTTGTTCCCTCGTTCCTTCATCACTCTCCCTCCCACCTTCACATCATCGAGACCTTCAGTGACTTAAGCAAAAAATCTATTAAAATAAATTTGGACAAACAAGGAAGTTAAATAAAATAAAACAATGGTTGTAGAGAAAAAATAAATATAAATAAAAAGAAAAATACTGTAGAAAACCTAGTAGAGCTATTATAATAATAATGACAATAGCAACAATAATTACTTAGTATTTAAGAAAATAAATGGCAAAAAACTAATGATGGTGGTATTAATTTAATGGGAAGAAAATGTAATACAACACCAATAAGATACATTTAAATAATGATAAGTAAAAGTAGATAATAAAATAATAAAAATAAAGTAATAAAAAAATAGCAATAAAAGCAACAGAACGAAATACAATAAAAAAATGTGTAGCAATTATAATAATTAATAGTAGTTAATGACAATAATAATACATATGTTTAAGGTTAATACTGACATCATCAGGGTTTCTGTTCTTAGACTGTAATCAATTATTGTTTTTAAAGTCACCAGCTCCATGTTTCTATTATTAGTTCTAGTTTCTCTAATGTTTCAGATTTTCTGTTTTATTTCTCAGTAAACTGAATATCTTCAGGTTTTAGATTTATACTTAAAAATATTTTATGATATTCAAAAAACTGTGATGGACATTTTTTATTCCCACCTTTCATCAAATTATTGACCTTTCACTCCCCTCATCTCCCACTACTACCTACAGTGTTTGCACTATAACTTGCATTCTAGAATAATTAAAAAATAAATAATTCATATGTAAAAAATATAAAATGAAATGTAACTACTTAATCTTAGTCGGGTTCTCTGTGGTATAAATGTTGCTAGCTATCAGTGAGTTGAGCTGCAGTTCCTCCAGCATCCTCTAGGTGCTGCTGTGGTCTAACTGTTCTGTATTTACGTCTGAACAGGTAACAAGGTAACAAGGTAACAAGGTAACAAGGTAAGGTGTTGCTCCTCACCCACTCTGTCGGGCAGCACCTCCAGCCCCACCACCCGCTCATCGCTGTACAGCTCCAGGCCGTAGATGCAGTCGAAGCCGTCGTATTTGATCAGGTAGAGGGACGGGTTGACGGGGACCTGGTCCAGGACGGTCCCCTTCCACTGGGACGACTTACCTGAGAGGACGCACAGACACACAAAATGATTTATTAACAACACAGGATTTATGGAAGACGCCAGAACAGAACTGAGGGTTTTTCAACAACAACATTTAAAAGCCAGAATGTATTTTTGATCTAAATCAAAAATAAAAACATTTTGTCAGAGTTTTGTCCTTTATGTAAAACATCCAACTGACCAGTTTACTCATTAAACATCATTACAGGTGGGCTGTCAGCTGTCTTTTTGTCGTTGCTTGGTGTCTATTTGTAGTTTCTTTGTGTCCATTTGCATCTATTTGTAGTTTCTTTAAGTCTCTTTGTGATCATTTTGTGTCTGTTTGTGACTATTTGTATCTTTGTGTCTCTTTGTGTAGTTTTCGTCTATTTGTAGTTTCTCTTTTGTTTTTGTTTCTTTAAGTCTCTTTGTGTCTCTGTAGTTTATTTGCATCTATTTGTGTCTCTTTGTGTCTATTTGTAGTTTCTTTGCATCTATTTGTAGTTTCTTTAAGTCTCTTTGTATCTCTTTGTAGTTTCTTTGTGTCTCTTTGTAGTTTCTTTGTAGTTTCTTTGTGGTCGTTTTGAGTCCCTTCCTGGTTGGTACGTGTTTCTTTGAATTACATTTAGTGTCATTCGACTATGATACAGTGGACATAAATAATTATAAATATTATCTGACCACGGTTTCTCATATATTCTTGATATTGTTTATCCTTCAGAAGGTATCTCTTCCCACTTACTGCCCTCCTTCCAGATGTGCTGGATCCTACAGCCCACTATGTTCCTTCTGGGCGGAGCCAGAGTCTTACTGGGACCAACACTGGTCCTCTGTTTCCTTCAGGGGAGAAGAAGACGAGAGAACCGATGACGACAAGAGAAAAAAGAGAAAAAGAGAAGAGTACTACTTCTAGTCACGATTGTTCTGTTTCCATAGAGGAGCAGGACTTTTATTTTGAAGTGAAAATCAAGAACACAAAGAGAAAAACGTGACGGGGGTTCAGAGGGTTAAAAAAACAATCTACAAATAAAAGGATTCTCCAAACATCTGATGACTTCCATCTGACTTACTTGTGTGAGTTCTTCTTCTTCATCATGTTTGCAGAAACGCCTGAATGTCCTGAAACACAAAAACACAGCATCCATCACTGACGGGGTGGTGCGTTCAAGGACGCCTCAGGAGCAAAGCAGGGAACGTTTTAAGGTGGAAAAAAAAAGAAAAACCAAATTCTCTTCTTTACTTTCTGTGTCGCTGTCAGTGTTCTGTGGATGTTGTGACTCACCCCCGTCCGCTCGGGGGGGCCGGGGGGCCGCTGGGCTCTTGAATGGGGTCTTCATTCATCCACCTGTGAGGGGGCAGCCAGACAGGCCGCCGGTCCAGGATAAACGCTGGGGAGTCGGTCTGGCTGACAACAGGCCTGGAGGGAGGGGGATGTGAGGGGGTGGATGGAAGGGGGAGGAAGGAGGGGAAAGGGAGGGGGAGGAGGAGGAGGAGGGAAAGGAGGGAGGAGGTGGTGGGAGAGAAGGAGCACCAGGAACTAGGCCGGGCCCTGGACAGGCTGCATACAGGCCGGGTGCAGACTAACACCTGGAGACTGAGGTGACGTCACAGCCGAGGGACGCGATGAGGAAGAGGAGGAGAGATCAGCCTGAGGAGGAAAAACAAAGAACATCAATCAACGACTGTGTTCATGAGAGATCAATTTAAAACACAACCCCGTTCCTTAACGTCCACGCTTTTGTCTTTAATGTCTGCTTTTGATCTTCAGTTTGACTCTCTGAACCTTAAAAGCAGATTCTGGGTGTTTTTTGCTCCTCTCACATTTTCCTCTCTGTGGTCTTGATTTTCAAAATAAAAGTCCTGCTCCTCTATGGAAACAGAACAATGATGACTAGAAGTAGAGAGACCTCAAACATGTCTTTAGTGCAGAATAACACAGTTATAATTACATTAAAAAAACAATGGAATCTAAATATCCAACATGTTTCCAAGAGTCTACCAGTGTTACCAATGTTGGTAAAAAACATGTCGCTCTACATGTTATTAATATTGAACTATTCACATGTTTCCAGCCTCTCCTCTCTGCTCTGTGTTCAGCAGCAGTTCAGTCAACGTTTCTCAGATTTGTTGTCACATGACTGTTGGTCTCAGATGAATCAATCATGACTTCATAGTTTAACTGAGGAGCTCAGAATTTAATGTTTGTTACAGAATCTGGTTAAAGCAAACGGTTTATTTGTCACAATTTTAAGCTTCGTTTCCGAACCGTTCTTCACACATGATGTGTTCAAGGACCGTTGGAAGGATGAAAATCTTACAATAATTATGTTTTTTTATAGCTTCTGTGATAAGCAATGTAGTTTTGGCAACTGTTTAAAGAAAACATGATTTTCAATCCTGCTGGTGGGTTTTTGGGTTCAGAGAGTTAATATGATGTAAAACAGAGAAATACAGGAAAACAGCACTTTACATTAACGACTAACTGATTATTAAAATGCTATTTATTAAATCCATCTTTATCTGTGACAGATTAACTAAAGTGGGTCTTTAACTCTCTGATCTCGATCTCTGGGACTAAACTCATCGGCCTTTTGTTTCGCAAATGTTTAACATGTGCTCAGGACACGGGGTCAGAGGTCAAAGGCCACTGAGGCCTCAGCAGCAGCAGTTACCTACAGACACAAATATCAAAGTGGAAAAGTAGAGTTCTGATGTTTGATCACAAAAATGTCAGGTAATAAGAGAAAAATCATGATTTCCCAGAGTTCAATGCAGCATTTTTTTAGCTTGAAAAATTACATAAATTACGTAAAAATAGTTTTTATTACGTTTATCTTTACAGGTCAAAGGATGAATTAAAATAATATTTGGCAGATTAATCATCATTTATATCTTATTCATAATAATAATAATTATTATTATATTATTATTATTGGGTACTTTCTTCCATTTTATTCTTAATTTTCTCGTTTTTTTTATGCCTCCTGAAATGTTTTAATCCCGGTTCAACCACGTGAAGCCCTTTATTAATAAAGTTTATTCTTATTATTATTCTTATTATTATTCTTATTATTAATAATTGGCAAAGAAGATCCAGTCACATGTTTGTTTACGTCCTCGTCTGTCCAAAACGTCTTCACCACATCATTCTATCTGTGAGACATTTGGGTGAAAATGTCTTTATTGTAATATCAATTCTTGAGTTGAGTAGAAAACGTGTTTGGTGAAGTCACAGTGACCTTTGACCTCCAAAATCTAATCAGTCCATCTTTGAGACGTTCCTGAGATATCGAGTTCATGAGAACAAACGGAAACATAAAGCAGAGGTTTAAAAATATGATCTATACCAGTGGTTCTCAAATGGGGGTACGTGTACCCCTGGGGGTACGTGAAGGCACTCCAGGGGGTACGTGAGATTTAAAAAAAATATATTTAAAATTAGCATCCATTCAAAAATCCTTTAAAAAGAGTTATTTAATAAATATTCAAAAAATTGACAGAGAGAGAGAGAGAGAGACGGGTAAAGTGAGCAGAACTTTCAGCTGAACTAGATGATCGCATCACCAGACCAGAATCAGACCAGGATCTTCTAGACCAGAATCTACCAGACTAGGATCAACAAGACCAGAATCTACCAGATCCACATCAACCAGACCAGGACAAGACAAGGATCAGACCAGGATCTACCAGACCAGGATCGACCAATCCAGGGTCAGACCCGACCAGGATCACACCAGATTCTACCAGACCAAGATCAGACCTGGATCTACCAGACCAGGGTCAGACCAGACCTGGATCACTCCAGGATCTACTAGACCAGGATCACACCAGGATCAGATCTGTACCATCTGCAGGATCATGTTTCAGGTCTGGACTGTTTCAGTCTAAAACAGTAAAGATCCGTCATCAGATAAACGTCACACCTTGAAGTCTCCGACGTGCCGTCTGACTTCCTGTTTCATAATAAGAGTCGGATAAGAAAACGTTACATTTAGAACGAAGCTACGTTAGCTAGCTAGTTAGCATCGTGTGAGACGAGACAAAACTAAATGACACGACGACAAACTGAGACTTTCTTGATCTGGTCTCACAGAAAACACCGGAAAATGTAGAAGAACACAGAGAGGTGTGTGATTTAAATGACATTTGAATAGTGAAATAATCTATTCAGCCTCTGTGGAGATATTAACGTCTAAAGCAATAACATGTGAAGGAATATAGAGGAGTCTTCTTCTCTTGTGTTTTAATGGTAGCTTAAACCAGTATGAGACTGTCTTTAACCAGTATGAGACTGTCTTTAACCAGTGTTAGACTGTCTTTAACCAGTATGAGACTGTCTTAATTAGTGTTAGACTGTCCTAAACCAGTATTAGACTATCCTAAACCAGTATTAGACTATCCTAAACCAGTATGAGACTATCCTAAACCAGTATTAGACTATCCTAAACCAGTATGAGACTATCCTAAACCAGTATTAGACTATCCTAAACCAGTATGAGACTGTCTTTAACCAGTATGAGACTAGTCAGATCTGGTCTCACAGAAAACACCGGAAAATGCAGAAGAACACAGAGAGGTGTGTGATTTAAATGACATTTGAATAGTGAAATAATCTATTCAGCCTCTGTGGAGATATTAACGTCTAAATCAATAACATGTGAAGGAATACAGAGTCTTCTTCTCTTGTGTTTTAACGGTAGCTTACACTCTTCTTCTTCTGTAGTTAGTTAAACTCCAACAGAGTCCAGTTTTCTCCTGAGACCAGAAGAAATACATTTTTAAATATTAGTGTGAAAATCAATCAATCTTTTCCACACACACACTGAACACATCTTGAGACCTGCTCTACTGTCCGGCTCTCTTCCTCTTCCTCCTCCTCCTCCTCATCAGTTGTGTTGTTTTTGAGGCCTCTCTTCATCCCTCAACGTGCAGAACAACACGAGGAGGTTTGTGTTTGAAACGCAGGAAAACATTTAAAGGTTTTCACACTGCGATGATGAAGAAGAGGAGGATGAAGAAGAGGAAGAACAAAGATACAGTGAACATCTGACACTGTGTGTGTCTCTGTGTGTGTGTGTGTGTGTGTGTGTGTGTGTGTGTGTGTGTGTCTCTGTGTGTGTCTCTACATATGAGCTGTAGGTGATGAATGAGTGGCTGCTTGTTTTGGCTGCTGATGAAGATGAAGATCAGAGGTCACCGTTTACCACCTCTCCTCCTCCTCCTCTTCCTCAGTTGTGTTGTTTTTGAGGCCTCTCTTCATCCCTCAACATGCAGAACAACACGAGGAGGTTTGTGTTTGAAACACAGGAAAACATTTAAAAACATTTAAAGGTTTCACACTGCGATGATGAAGAGGAGGAAGAAGAACAAAGATACAGTGAACATCTGACACTGTGTGTGTGTTTATATGTGTGTGTGCGTCTCTGTGTGTGTGTGTCTCTGTGTTTATGTGTGTTTATATGTGTGTGTGTCTCTGTGTTTATGTGTGTGTGTCTCTGTGTGTGTGTGTGTCTGTGTTTATGTGTGTCTCTCTCTCTGTGTGTGTGTGTGTGTTTATGTGTGTGTGTGTCTCTGTGTTTATGTGTGTGTGTGTCTCTGTGTGTGTGTGTCTCTGTCTCTCTCTGTGTGTGTGTGTGTGTGTCTCTGTCTCTGTGTGTGTGTGTCTCTCTGTGTGTGTGTGTGTCTCTCTGTGTGTGTGTGTGTGTGTCTCTGTCTCTCTGTGTGTGTGTGTGTGTGTGTGTGTGTGTCTCTGTCTCTCTCTGTGTGTGTGTGTCTCTCTGTGTGTGTGTGTGTGTCTCTGTCTCTCTCTGTGTGTGTCTCTGTGTGTGTGTGTGTCTCTGTCTCTCTCTGTGTGTGTGTGTGTGTGTGTCTCTGTGTGTGTGTGTGTCTCTGTGTGTGTCTCTCTGTGTGTGTGTCTCTACATATGAGCTGTAGGTGATGAATGAGTGGCTGCTGATGAAGATGAAGATCCAGAGGTCACAGTTGACCTCCTCCCCTTCCTCCTCCTCTCCTCTCTTCCTCTCCTCCTCCTCCTCTCCTCTCCTCTCCTTCTTCCTCTCCTCCTCTTCCTCTCCTTCCTCCTCCTCTTCCTCTCCTCCTCTCCCTCCTCTCCTCTCCTCCTCTCTTCCTCTCCTCTCTCCCTCCTCCTCCTCTCCTGCAGCAGGTTAGTGGTGTTGGTGAGTGATGGTGAGTGATGGTGAGTGATAGTGAGTGATAGTGAGTGTGTGCACAGACGGCGGCCATATTGCGCCAGTATTTACAAAAACCCGCATCAGTGCAAAAAAAAAAAAAAAAAAAAAAAAAAAAGGCGCAAGCGAACAAAGGAGGAGAGGAGGGGTCTGACGGCAGCGCGCTCTGCGGTAAAACGCACCGCGCCGCGCCGCACCGCTCCGCTGCGGTGCGGTGCGGCGGTGCGGCGGTGCGGGCCCGAGGCCGCGGGGTTCTTACCGGTACCGCCGTCAGCGTCGCCGCATCGTCCCGATCAGCCGCCTCCTGCTGCTGCTGCTGCTGCTGCTGCTCCGCCGCTGCGTCAAGCTGCGCGACGCACGACGGAAGCCGCGCGGCGAGGCCCTCCACAATAAAAGCGTTCTTTAACTGCGTGTGGGTTCTTCTTCTTCTGCTGCTTCTGCTGCTGCTGCTGCTGCTTCTTCGGCGTCCTTTTTGTTGGTAGATTGCAGTGAGGGCTTTGAGGTGCATACCGCCACCTACCGGACCGGATCCAGTTTATATTGTTATTATAATAAATATATATTTAAAATGTTTTATCTATAAGTTAATACATATATATATATATACATTTAAATGTACATTTAATATAATATAACCAAAAAATTATATATATAAAATAAATGATATATGTATATATATATATATATACATATATATATATATATATATATATATATATATATATATATATATATATATATATATATATATATATATATATATACATTTTTTTCTGTCTGTAAATATAATATTTCAGTTATTGTTGGTTTTTTTATTGCTTATTTATAATACTATAATACTTATTTTTATCTTGTTTTTCTCTTGTGTGCACTTTACTCTCTGCTGCTGTAATCCTGCAAATTTCCCCGCTGCGGGACAAATAAAGGATTATTTTATCTTATCTTATCTTATCTTATCTTATCTTATCTTATCTTCTTCGTTTTCCTTTTTGTTGGCAGATTGCAGTGAGGGCTGTGAGGTGCATACCGCCACCTATCGGACCGGAGGATGTAGAACAGGATCCAGTTTATATTGTTATTATAATAAATACATGTTTAAAATGTATATATCTATAAGTTAATACATATATATATATACATTTAAAAAATACATATGTATAACATAACCAAAAAATTATATATATAAAATAAATTATATGTATATATATATATATACAGTACCAGTACCAGTCAATAGTTTGGACACACCTTCTCATTCAATGGTTTTTCTTTCTTTTTTTTTTTCACATTGTAGAAGTACTACCCTGAGCCTTCCACTTAGCACTTATTGTATTCGTATTAGTTTGTTGCACTTATTGTATTTGTACTGAAGAGAATAAAGGTGAGAAAGGCCACGGGTCCAGACGGCATCAGCTCAAGGCTCCTCAGATCCTGCGCAGACCAGCTGTGCGGGATAGTGGAGCACGTCTTCAACTTGAGCTTGAAGCTGGGGAGGGTACCACAGCTATGGAAGACGTCCTGCGTGGTACCAGTCCCAAAGACCCCGGGGGCCAAGGACTTCAGCAGCTTCAGGCCGGTGGCTCTAACATCCCACCTGATGAAGACCCTGGAGCGGCTGGTCCTTGTGCACCTCCGCCCCTGGTGACCTCATCTTTGGACCCTCTTCAGTTCGCCTACCAATCTGGCATCGGGGTGGATGACGCTGTCATCTACCTGCTACAAAGATGCCTTTCTCACCTGGAAAAGGCTGGAAGCACTGTGAGTCATGTTCTTCGACTTCTCCAGTGCCTTCAACACCATCCAGCCTTTGCTTCTGAGGGACAAGCTGGAGCAGACCGGGGTGGACCACCACCTCACTGCATGGATCCTGGACTACCTCACCAACCGTCCACAGTATGTGAGGATAGGGGAGTGTGAGTCAGATCGGGTGTCCTGCAGCACGGGGGCCCCACAAGGAACCGTTCTGGCTCCATTCCTCTTCTCCATCTACACATCGGACTTCACATACAACTCTGCTACCTGCCACCTGCAAAAGTTCTCTGACGACTCTGCAATCGTCGGCCTCATTTCATCTCCGCCGGTGATGAGAGGGAATACAGAGAACTGAACCAGGACTTCATAGGATGGTGCCGGCGGAACCGCCTCCAGGTCAACTCTGGTAAAACCAAAGAGCTGGTGGTGGACTTCCGCCGGGGTAAACACTGTCCTCCGGAACCAGTGAACATCCAGGGACAGGACATTGAGATTGTGCAATCTTACAAGTACCTGGGTGTTCACTTGAACAATAAACTGGACTGGACTAATCACACAAATGCACTTTATAAAAAGGGTCAGAGCAGACTGTATCTGCTGAGGAGACTGAGGTCCTTTGGAGTGCAGGGAGACCTCCTGAGAACCTTCTTTGACTCTGTGGTGGCATCAGCCATCTTTCATGCAGTGGTCTGCTGGAGCAGCAGCATCTCAGCAGCCGACAGGAAGAGACTGAACAAGCTTGTCAGGAAGGCCAGCAGTGTGCTGGGGTGTCCACTGGATACGGTGGAGGTGGTGGGAGACAGGAGGGTGATGGTTAAACTGTCATCCCTGATGAACAACACCTCCCACCCCATGCAGGACACCCTGGCAGCTCTGTGCAGCTCCTTCACCACCGGCTGCTTCACCCCCGGTGGTGAAGGAGAGGTACCGCAGGTCCTTCCTTCCTGCTGCTGTCAGGCAGCACAACCAACTCTGCTCCCAGTAGACCACATGACACATGTATTCATCTTAATTTGTTTCTGTACTTTTGCTCTGGTTTATGCTCTTAGATGCTTGTTTAAGAAAGGAGATGCACTTATGACTTCTGGTGACTAGTAGTTCTCTTGAATACCTATGTTGAATACACTTATTGTAAGTCGCTTTGGATAAAAGCATCTGCTAAATGCCTGTAATGTAATAATGTAATGTAATGTAATATTGAAGACATCCAAACTATGACGGAACACATATGGAATTATGGTAAACAAACAAATGTTCAACAGACCAGAATATGTTTTATATTTTAGATTCTTCAAAGTAGTTGAATGAGAAGGTGTGTCCAAACTTTTGACTGGTACTGTAGATATACTGGGACGACTCCTCCTTTCCAGTATGTCCTGTTTGCTGTCTACTTTGTCTTCCAGGAAGCTGATCATCAGCTGATGAGCCACACCTGAGTCTGGTTGAGTCCAGCTATAAAGACACACAACCTGAACATGGCCGCTCGCTCTCGTCCTTGGCGGACACAGTTACTGTTTTGTTTGCCGAGTTTAGGTAATGTTATTATTTAATAGTATCGGGTTTAAGGCAGTCCAATACTGGTTTAAAACAGTTTAATACTGGTTTAAGGCAGTTTAATACTGGTTTAGGAGAGTCTAATACTGGTTTAAGACAGTCTAATACGGGTTTAAGGAACTTTAATACTGGTTTAAAACAGTTTAATACTGGTTTAAGACAGTTTAATACTGGTTTAAGACAGTTTAATACTGGTTTAAGAACAGTTTAATACTGGTTTAAGACAGTTTAATACTGGTTTAAAACAGTTTAATAGACAGTTTAATACTGGTTTAAGACAGTTTAATACTGGTTTAAGGAACTTTAATACTGGTTTAAAACAGTTTAATACTGGTTTAAGACAGTTTAATACTGGTTTAAGGAACTTTAATACTGGTTTAAAACAGTTTAATACTGGTTTAAGACAGTTTAATACTGGTTTAAGACAGTTTAATACTGGTTTAAGACAGTTTAATACTGGTTTAAGACAGTTTAATACTGGTTTAAAACAGTTTAATACTGGTTTAAGACAGTTTAATACTGGTTTAAGGAACTTTAATACTGGTTTAAAACAGTTTAATACTGGTTTAAGACAGTTTAATACTGGTTTAAGGAACTTTAATACTGGTTTAAGACAGTTTAATACTGGTTTAAGACAGTTTAATACTGGTTTAAGAGTCTAATACTGGTTTAAGGCAGTTTTAAACTGGTTTAAGAGTCTAATACTGGTTTAAGGCAGTTTTAAACTGGTTTAAGAGTCTAATACTGGTTTAAGGCAGTTTTAAACTGGTTTAAGAGTCTAATACTGTTTGTTTTGGTAAATTCATAATTGTAAATGTGGAATTTAGCAAGAAATACAATTAGATTAATGGATTGGTGAAAAATGCATAAAGCATGATGGTAATGACCAATAAAAAAATCATACTTGCTTGGATGATGTCCAGAGTCAGTCTTTTTTAAACGGATGTCTTAAATACATAATAAAACTATGAATTTAAATCATAATTCTGCGCTTCTAAAAGGCTTTTACTTTGTTGAAGTGTAACCGGAAGTGTGGCCTGTAACGGGCCTGCTGGTTGCCTTGACAACCTTCTTCCACCATCGAGTCCCGCCTTTCTGCCCGCTTGCTAAATAGTGATCCAGGTGAATGTTGGCCGCTCGGTTCGCTGCCGTGTCATCCTGCCAAATACTGAGCTTATCTGTTAACAGTTTATTTTTTTCTTCTTTGCTTACAGCAGAATCATTTAACATAATTTAGATGTTGTTTGAATTAATTTAACGTCACCGATTCATTCGTTAAATTAATAAAACTCCAACTGTTTTGTAGTGTGGACGGCGGGGCAGCAGGGGGCAGATCTATAAGCTTACACACGGTGTAGATCAGGAGCCAATCAGAACAGGAGCTGACCTGGGAACAGCTTGTGATTGGTCGAGGGGAAAAGGCAGTTTAATACTGGTTTAAGAGAGTCTAATACTGGTTTAAGAGAGTCTAATACTGGTTTAAGAGAGTTTAATACTGGTTTAAGAGAGTCTAATACTGGTTTAAGAGAGTCTAATACTGGTTTAAGATAGTTTAATACTGGTTAAAGACAGTCTAATACTGGTTAAAGACAGTCTAATACTGGTTTAAGACAGTCTAATACTGGTTTAAGAGAGTTTAATACTGGTTTAAGAGAGTCTAATACTGGTTTAAGATAGTTTAATACTGGTTTAAGAGAGTCTAATACTGGTTTAAGACAGTCTAATACTGGTTTAAGATAGTTTAATACTGGTTTAAGAGAGTCTAATACTGTGTAAATCAGTAGCCAATCAGAATAGGAGCTGATCTGGGAACAGCTTGCGATTGGTCGAGGGGGAAAAGGCAGTTTAATACTGGTTTAAGACAGTCTAATATTGGTTAATACTGGTTTGGGACAGTCTAATACTGGTTTTGGTTTAGGACAGTCTGGTTAATACTGGTTTTTATACTGGAGACAGTCTAATACTGAGTTAATACTGGTTTAAGAGAGTCTAATACTGGTTTAAGAGAGTTTAATACGGTGTAAATCAGGAGCCAATCAGAACAGGAGCTGATGTGGGAACAGCTTGCGATTGGTCGAGGGGGAAAGCGCTCCTTTTTCTAACACATCCGTCCCCGCAGGGCGGAGTTTAACGACATCACAGTGCATCACATCAACGCGAGAACGCCACCGCCCACCCGGGACACGCCGGTCACTAACACACTCCTCCCGCACCGTTACATCCCGGTGTGCGCGGACGGTCCGCTGTTCCGGGTAAACGCCGCCTCCACCGGGCCGCTCTCCGCTGCGCCGGTCACTGCGCTGAGAACACGTCCATGCACGCTGGAGCAGACGGAGACACGCCGGGAGGACGAGCAGCCGCCGGGGGAGACATGCGAGATGACCCGGGACAGACCGAGCGCCGAGGCCAGTGACGTCATGTCGGTCCGGAGCCCGGTGAGAGCTAACAGCTAACAGCTAGCAGCTAACAGCTAACAGCTAGCTAGCAGCTAACAGCTAACAGCTAGCAGCTAACAGCTAGCAGCTAACAGCTAACAGCTAGCAGCTAACAGCTAACAGCTAGCAGCTAGCTAACAGCTAGCTAACAGCTAGCTAACAGCTAGCTAACAGCTAGCTAGCTAGCTAACCATTCAAGTCAAGCTAGCTAGCCCTGTTAGCTAACACCTGTACTACAGGTAAACAAGAGACAAGAGACCAGGTGTTACCCAGTATGAGACTGTCTTAAACCAGTATGAGACTGTTCTACACCAGTATGAGGCTGTTCTACACCAGTATGAGGCTGTTCTACACCAGTATGAGACTGTCTTAAACCAGTATGAGACTGACTTAAACCAGTATTAGACTGACTTAAACCAGTATGAGACTGTCCAGTATGAGACTGTCTTAAACCAGTATGAGACTGTCTTAAACCAGTATGAGACTGTCTTAAACCAGTATGAGACTGTCCTAAACCAGTATGAGACTGTCCTAAACCAGTATTAGACTATCTTAAACCAGTATGAGACTGTCCTAAACCAGTATGAGACTGTCCTAAACCAGTATGAGACTGTCCTAAACCAGTATGAGACTGTCCTAAACCAGTATGAGACTGTCCTACACCAGTATTAGACTGTCCTACACCAGTATGAGACTGTCCTAAACCAGTATGAGACTGTCTTTAACCAGTATGAGACTGTCTTAAACCAGTATGAGACTGTCCTAAACCAGTATGAGACTGTCAGTATGAGACTGTTCTACACCAGTAGGAGACTGTCTTAAACCAGTATGAGACTGTTCTAAACCAGTATGAGACTGTCCTAAACCAGTATGAGACTGTCCTACACCAGTATGAGACTGTCCTAAACCAGTATGAGACTGTCCTAGACCAGTATGAGACTGTCCTAAACCAGTATGAGACTGTCTTAAACCAGTATGAGACTGTCCTCAACCAGTATGAGACTGAGCCTGTCCTAAACCAGTATGAGACTGTCCTAAACCAGTATGAGACTGTCTTAAACCAGTATGAGACTGTCCTAAACCAGTATGAGACTGTCTTAAACCAGTATGAGACTGTCCTAAACCAGTATGAGACTGTCTTTAACCAGTATGAGACTGTCTTAAACCAGTATGAGACTGTTCTACACCAGTATGAGACTGTTCTACACCAGTATGAGACTGTCCTAAACCAGTATGAGACTGTCCTAAACCAGTATGAGACTGTCCTAAACCAGTATGAGACTGTCTTAAACCAGTATGAGACTGTTCTACACCAGTATGAGACTGTTCTACACCAGTATGAGACTGTCTTAAACCAGTATGAGACTGTTCTAAACCAGTATGAGACTGTCTTAAACCAGTATGAGACTGTCCTAAACCAGTATGAGACTGTCCTAAACCAGTATGAGACTGTCCTAAACCAGTATGAGACTGTCCTAAACCAGTATGAGACTGTCTTAAACCAGTATGAGACTGTCCTAAACCAGTTTGAGACTGTCCTAAACCAGTATGAGACTGCCTTAAACCAGTATGAGACTGCCTTAAACCAGTGTTGGACTGTCTTAAACCAGTGTTGGACTGTCTTAAACCAGTGTTGGATTGTCTTAAACCAGTATGAGACTGTCTTAAACCAGTATGAGACTGTCCTAAACCAGTATGAGACTGTCCTCAACCAGTATGAGACTGAGACTGTTCTAAACCAGTATGATACTGTCCTAAACCAGTATGAGACTGTCCTAAACCAGTATAAGACTGTCTTAAACCAGTATTAGACTGTCCTAAACCAGTATGAGACTGTCTTAAACCAGTATTAGACTGTAAACCAGTATAAGACTGTCTTAAACCAGTATTAGACTGCCTTAAACCAGTATGAGACTGTCTTAAACCAGTATTAGACTGCCTTAAACCAGTATTAGACTGCCTTAAACCAGTATGAGACTGTCTTAAACCAGTTTAAATCTATCTTAAACCAGTATTAGTTAGAGTTGTATCAGCTCATAAACTAAGACATATGGGGCACTGGCCTGTCAGTGAAGGCATCATGCAAATGACTGAATGACTTTCGTCCCTTTCCACTGGATTATTTGTTTTGAGATGTAAATCGTCATTATCTCAGGCATTCATAGTCAGTAATCTGTCATTTTAGTGATTAATCAACTCTTTAAATATCTTGTTTTCATCCGACCAACAGCCTAAAAGATTGTTTAAAGCTAAATAATCATATTTCCACACATCTGGCTCTGCTCTCATTGTTTTTACAAATTGTTATGAGATGCTAAACACATTCAGCTTCACAGCACAGTACCAACTGCAACTACTTATTACATTCATAGTCTGTAATCTGACATTTTATTAATAAATCAACTCTTTAAACATCCAGCCTGATAGATTGATTAAAGCAAAACCTGCAATTACAACTCATTCTATAACCTCGTATCTGGTAATCTCATTGTTTATACATCTCTGCTACGTTTGTCCGGTATTGAATCATTGTATTGTTTTGTGTTGTATTGGGATGCACAGTGTTACACAATAGTGCTTGATGTATCTTATTATTGATTATAATAAAACACCAATTTGACATAACCAACCCAGAGAGACTACAGATGAAAACTAGCTCTCCAGCTAACTCACATTCACTAAAACTGAAAAGATGATAAATGTGCTCTGTCTGGTAAATGCATAAATACAATAAATAGACAAACTAAAACTCCAGTTTACAGTGAATATAAAACAGAGAAAAGTAACAAAGAACGGTGCGTTTGCAGGATTCATAACTTAAAACTAGTTTCAGATTCATTATCAGTCGTTCCAGCTCTGAAATAGTCTGAGATAGTTTCGTTTTGGCTTCACGTACACTCAGAATATTTCTCTGCTGCGGATGTCCTGTGAAGACATAGCGCTCTTCTTTCTTACAGTAACTGACTCTGCTGATGTCATCATATCACGCTGTTACCTCTGAAGTCACACAGCTCCCCGATGAATTATTTAGGAAACAGTTTTTCTAGTCAGTGTTTTATTTTGTAGTTCAGATGAGTCTTTAACAAACTCGACAACATGGTGTGGTTCAAGCAGGTGAAAGTGCTGCTTTTTGTTTCTATAACTTTGATGTTTAAGAACTTTCCTTGCAGATAACGGAAACGTCTTCACCAACCTGTTGTTTAGTCTTTTTTCAGAATTATCAGATTCAAATTTGAACTGTTTTAACTTTAGTTTGGATGTTGTGTTTGAACCTGTTGGTGCGTTTGAAAAAACCATCACTGCAGATTAGTTTTTCTGTATCTTTTTAAATCTCTTAAATGAAAAAGGATCCTCGTGCCTGAATGTAACCGCGCAGTGATGATGTTGGAGATATCAGAGTGCGGAAGACATGATATGTGATCAGGTCGTACAGGAAGTGAGGGGATTTCCCACAGATGAAAGATGAGTCGTTAATGTTTCTCTCTCCTCTGCAGCACGGCCGCGGAAAAGCCCGAGTGGCTCACGCGGTGGTGGTGATCTTCCTGGAGTTCTTCGCCTGGGGGCTACTGACCACGCCCATGCTAACCGTGAGTCAACACGCACGCACACGCATAACCACGCATAAACACACATAAACACACATACACACACTCACAGCTCCAGTTTATCTGTTCCTCCATCTCTGTCTGTGTGAAGACGATAACCGGGTTCTAGTGTTAACTGTCTATTTCATTTATTGCATAAAAAAAACATTTATTAAAGGATAAGTTCTCATATTTCCTGGTGTATTTGAACTCAACATGGCAGTACAATGGAAGGATTAGTTAGTTCATTTTAGTTTTTTATCCTCTTCGGAAATCCCTTCGTGTCTCAAGCAACTTTCAGACAAATACAAACACAACAAAAGACCTCACAAGTGTTTTAGTTTTGTGTTTCAACAATATTTTTAGTAGAAGATTAATATGTTATAGAATTCACAGGAGAAAAAGACTGAAGTTGTCCTCCAGCAAAGACGTCCTTAGGCCACTCAGTCATACCAGTTTGTCCACTTATTGATTAGTTAATTCAATCAACATATCTGTATGCTGATTGAATTAAACTCCTGTTACTGAACAACGTGGAGCTTCAGTCAGTGAGACAGTTTGTCTTCATCTGTTCGTACCAGACTCACTGTGTGTTACTAATATGTGACAGACGTCATCAGAAATGCATTTCCTCGGTACGTTTTCTTTATGAGTCACACAACAGACCATGAAGATACATTAAACACGCTCCACAGTCATTAGTGCCAGAGATCACAGATAATATGAGAAGTGACAGACGGCTGATGTCTGAATAGAAAGTTAACCCTTTCAACGTGCTGTGAAAACTTAAAGATGTATTTATAGACTTTATACCGTTGTAGAGTTATGGACCAGCTGTTATACTGATGATGTCTTTCCCTCCGTAATAGAGACATGTGTGTGTATATTTATTTATTTGTTTATTTGTTTGTTTGTTTGATACATTTCAGGTCCTCCATGAGACGTTTCCTCAGCACACCTTCCTGATGAACGGCCTGGTTCACGGTGTGAAGGTACGACGTCTCTCAGCACATCACACACATTCATAATACAGTTATAAAACACAATCATATAACATCATATAGGAACAGGAGATGGTAAAGAACACAGAGTAGAGTTACAAACCAGGGGTGATGAGATGTAAACCTCATGATGCAGCTGATAAATACTAGCATGTGTCAGGGCTCGTGTACACAAACAACATGAATACAGTGTTTCTGCTGCACAGATGGTTGAGTGGCATGAGGGGGGATCAGTACGGATCAACAGGGCCCGGTACTCCTCTGGTCCTGGTGGTCCAGGTGTTAAAGCACAGATCGGTCTTTGTTTCATCTCATGCATGGTTATCTCCTCTACCTCTTTCTTCTCTTCTCTGTTGGCTGTCTGAGAACAACATCAAATGTCAAAACTATTAATTCTTCATTGTTTTGCAGATGATTGTCTGGTCTAGAATCTCATAATGAAGAGCAAGACGTTTTACAAAGATCCATTACTGAAAAATAATTCAACTTTCTATCGTGTTAGACCGAGAAAAGAAGCAAATCCTCCTATTTGAGAATTATTTGTTGCGATTTTTGCTGACAATAGTGCAAATAATTGATTATTTAATCTTTAGTGTTTTTATCTTAACGATGAAAACAAACAAATGAGGACCATTTTCATTCTTCACTCTTCTTTTCTCATTTCGTCACTAACGTTTTTCTCTTCAGGGCTTCCTGTCGTTTCTGTCGGCTCCTCTGATTGGTGCCCTGTCGGACATCTGGGGCAGGAAGTCCTTCCTCCTCATGACGGTCTTCTTCACCTGCGCCCCCATCCCCTTCATGAGGATCAGCCCCTGGTGAGTCTTTGGCTCCGCCCACATTTATGATTCCGACAAAGTCAAGTCACGAGTTAGTGGATCTACATCAAGTCCTCTAAACCTCCTGGAGCTGCTGATCCGGATCGTTGAGCAGACGCTCTTCTCTGATGTCTGATCAGAGTTCTGAGGAAGTCGGTTTGTTCTTGGAAGTCATTTTATCTGATCCACTGACATCAGATCAGATCGGGTAACAATGTAAAGTCTCCTCTTATATCAGTGACCTGAAGACGTCGGCAGATAAACTTTTATCTTCATCAGACTAATCTGTTTAAAGATGAAATCCTCAAATATATATATAAATATTTAACGTCCTTTAAAAGTTCTGGAGTTGTTGTTTCTGTTTGATTTAAAAAAAATAAAAATAAACTAAGATGTTGATCTATGTTTGAATATAATATGATTTAATATCAGACTAGATGTTCATGATTTGCGACCTGCAGCGTCTCATGTCCCAGTAGAGTGTCTATGTTTGATAAAGGTCCAGCTGGTGCTGGTGTTTGTTGAATAGAGGACTCACTGAGCGGGGGATGAAGGCAGCGGTCAGCAGCCTCTCTGGGTCTGATCAGTCACATGATGTTCATGTGAGCGCCTGAGGATCAGTGAGCTCTCTGTTTGAATTCATCCATGGAACAAGAGCTTCAGGGTTATATAATTATAACGTAGTATTTAATATAATAAAGTACATTATATACATTTGAATCACAGCTTTATGAAGAACAGAATCATCTTTGTTTATCGTCAGACAGAAACATACATTCTGGTTTTAGTGTCTTATTTAAAGTTAAAGTTTAATAATGGGGGAAGGTTTTACCCAAGGTAGAAGTACTGTTGTTGTACTGTTGTAATGCTCTAGTAGTGCTGGATCAGTACTCTAGAAGTATTTGGGTAGTATTGTGGTAGTGCTGTAGTACTGATGTAGAAGTAATCTAGTAGTGCTTTAGTTGTACTGTGAAGTAGTACTGTAGCAGTGCTGTAGAAATACTGTGGTAGTGCAGTAGTAGTACTGTAGTAGTGCTGTAGTAGTACTGTAGTAGTAGTACTGTAGTAGTGCAGTAGTACTGTAGTAGTACTGTAGTAGTACTGTAGTAGTAGTACTGTAGTAGTGCAGTAGTACTGTAGTAGTACTGTAGTAGTGCAGTAGTAGTACTGTAGTAGTGCAGTAGTAGTACTGTAGTAGTACTGTAGTAGTGCAGTAGTAGTACTGTAGTAGTGCAGTAGTAGTACTGTAGTAGTGCAGTAGTAGTGCTGTAGTAGTACAGTAGTAGTGCTGTAGTAGTACTGTAGTAGTACTGTAGTAGTGCAGTAGTAGTACTGTAGTAGTGCAGTAGTAGTGCTGTAGTAGTACTGTAGTAGTGCAGTAGTAGTGCTGTAGTAGTACTGTAGTAGTACTGTAGTAGTGCAGTAGTAGTACTGTAGTAGTACTGTAGTAGTACTGTAGTAGTACTGTAGTAGTGCTGTAGTAGTGCAGTAGTAGTACTGTAGTAGTACTGTAGTAGTACTGTGGTAGTACAGTAGTAGTGCAGTAGTAGTACTGTGGTAGCACTGTGGTAGTGCAGTAGTAGTACTGTGGTAGCACTGTGGTAGTGCAGTAGTAGTACTGTAGTAGTACTGTGGTAGTGCAGTAGTAGTACTGTGGTAGCACTGTGGTAGTACTGTAGTAGTACTGTGGTAGTACTGTAGTAGTACTGTGGTAGTACTGTGGTAGTACTGTGGTAGTGCAGTAGTAGTACTGTAGTAGTACTGTGGTAGTGCAGTAGTAGTACTGTAGTAGTACTGTGGTAGTACTGTAGTAGTACTGTGGTTTCTTAACAAAACATAAGGTAAAGTGAATGCTGTGCCATTTTAAGAGATTACGTATATTTATATAATTATCAGATAATATAAGTACGTCGTTACATCACTAGTTCTTTATGACGTAGATGAGATCTGGTTAAACCATCTTACATTTCTAATAATCTGAACATCATGAACAACATGAAGCAGCTCTGAAACCTGAATGTGTGTCAGTACATGAACGTTTCCTTCTGAACAATCTGTAAACCAAGACGTTGAGACGTTTACAGTTCCTTCTTCTGTCTCTCTCTCTGTGTACAGGTGGTACTTCGCTCTGATCTCAGTCTCAGGGATCTTCGCCGTGACCTTCTCGGTGATCTTCGCCTACGTGGCCGACATCACGGAGGAGCATGAGAGGAGCACCGCCTACGGACTGGTAACTACAGCTCCACCCACTGCTCCACCCTGCAGCCTGTTAGTCGCCTCCACAGGAAGTGGGTCTGACTGTCTCACAACACAAAGTCACGGCTTTAAAGATAAAAGAGGTTCTGCTCCTCACAGCTCTGATCCCCGACTGACCTTTTCTGTTCTTACTGTTAAAGCACATTGTGGGTAGATAATGGAGGCCCTGCAGAGCTGCTTCCTGCCATTATGGAGATCTGCAGTGAACCCGGGTCACAGGCAGGACAGGAAGTACAAGTACAAATGGACTCTGTGGGGGGTTTATGTTGAGACCAGGAGTCAACCTACGGTTCTGAAAAGTGAAGTCAAAGCTTCATGTGTTAAAGCTGCATTCTCTCTCCTGTCCACCAGGGGGCGACTCCTCTGGTTGTATAGAAGTCTATGAGAAAATGACTCTACTTCTCTCTTGATTTATTCCCTCAGTAAACATTGTAAACATGAGTTTATGGTCTCAATCTCTAGTTTCAAGTCTTCTTCAATACAGCATGATGTTCATTTAGTAAATGATGCTCCATTTAGAGTCAAACAGACCATAAAGCAGGGGATGCTTTAGGGCGGGGCTACACACTGATTGACAGGTCCACACCAGAGACGTATACGGCGTCTCTACGTCACTCCTCCTCAGTCCTAACATCATGCTGTAGTGAAGAACACTTGAAACTAGAGATGAAGATCGGTGGTTTGATCCCGTCTCCTCCACTCCATGTCCACGTGTCCTTTGGCTGAACCCTTTAAAGCTAGGGTGGGCGAAAACAGCCGTTGAGATTCCCGCGTGCTCTCTGGCCTCTCCCTGCCACGCTACCTGCTGTAGCTCCTCCCACCGAACGTCAGTTATGCGCGTTCATGTGAATTCAGTTACATTGATAGGAAGACGAAACACGCAGGGACGCACCAACGTCGTTGCCAAGGTGACCGGACAGTCCCACAGCCAATAAGAACGGAGAATCGGAGCCTCGCTCTGATTGGTCAAAGTGTACATGAGCGGTGGCAATTTTTGGGTGCGGCCCACAGAGGCAGGGGAGAGCAAAGTTATGAGCAGATATTCTCAGAGCACTTCACCTACATATAGCTGACTGGCTATTAGGACAGTTTTGCCAAATATTACAGTAAAGAAATTAATTAATTAATACCCACCCTAGCTTTAAGCTCTGCTGTGGGTGTGAACTAGTTCAGTCCTGATGGTCAGCTGACATGGTGGCCCCTCTCATCAGTGTATGAGTGTGTGTGTGTGTGTGTGTGTGTGTGTGTGTGTAATCAGCAGAAATGTCTATTTATATTTTTATTAAGGCCACTGTAATAAAAAGTATCCGGTCGTCCACTGCAGCAATAATGAGCTGCAGGGAGGAGAGGAGAAAAACCTTTTCTTTTGAATGTTACGACTTTTAATCTGAAAATGTCTCCCCTCCTCCGGCTTTTTATTTTCATCATTTTTTACCTACAAAGACCTGAACACAGCGTCAAATAAAATATAAGTTTGAACTGTTTACATTTTAAATTATTCATTTTGAATCATGTTTTACAGAACAAGCAGAGTTCAGGAGTTCAGCTGTCGTCTTTCACACAGAAACCATCATTAAACTGACGTCTCATCCTCTCTCTGTCTCTCTCTCTCTCATCAGGTCTCGGCGACCTTCGCTGCCAGCCTGGTGACGAGTCCGGCCATCGGGGCCTACCTGTCGGCTCAGTACGGAGACAGCCTGGTGGTCCTGATCGCCACGGTGATCAGCGTGGTGGACATCGCCTTCGTGTTCTTCGTGGTCCCCGAGTCGCTGCCGGACAAGATGAGGCTGACGTCCTGGGGCTTCCCCATCTCCTGGGAGCAGGCCGACCCGTTCGCCGTGAGTTCAGCGAAAGCACCGCAGTGTTGATGGGGGAGGGGGGGGGGCGGGGTTCAAAGGTCACGGGTAGTTGGTTTAACCAGCTGACCTTGTGACACAGCAGGTCAGAGGTGAGTTAGTCCATGCTGTGTGTAAGAGCATCCTTTCTGTGAAGCATCATCTGACACAATAAGGATCCTTTAATGCTCATCACGTGACTTTACACCAAAACTGCATATTTAATATATTGAAGGTCCTTTTTTTGTTTTGTTATAGTTGTGATTTCTGCAGTTGATCAGCTTTAAACCCTCCTGGGCTCTCGGTGATGAACTCCTACATTTAAAACTATAAAAACTTAGACCAGGTGTCACATCATCAGAATGCATCTGAAAGGAAGCTACCAAAATGGCGGACAAAACTTTTTCCAGAACGAAACTGGGGAGGAGGAGCAATGAATGTTGTGTTTACAAACCACAACCTCTTAAAGTATTTCTGTAGAACAGACCTGAATCCTCTGTCCCCCCAAAAGACTCCTTCAGTGGTGTTGTAGTCATGGAGACGTCTCATTAGTTTGTTGACCGACGTTATGAAGCCTCCAGTTTGTCCATTTCGCCGTCATGGATTTAGGCCGTTGCTATGTTGTTTTTATTGCAACCTTTGAACAGGAAGTGACCATATTTGGACTGAGGAGGAGTCAGTCGTTTCACAGTGACCTGTCAATCACTGGGGATGTTAAGCAGCTGAACAGAGTGTTGATCTCTTACCTCTCATCTTACTGACTGACTGACTGACGTATTGATTGATGTATTGGTGTATTGATGAGCTGTTTGTTGTGTCCAGTCTCTGCGTCGTGTGGGTAAAGACAGCACAGTGCTGCTGATCTGTGTCACTGTGTTCCTGTCCTACCTGCCTGAGGCCGGACAGTACTCCAGCTTCTTCCTCTACCTGAGACAGGTAACACGCACGCACGCACGCACACGCACGCACGCACGCACGCACACACACACACACACACACACACACACACACACACAGTTGGTTCTATAACATGTTGGTGTCGTGTGTTTCAGGTGATAGAGTTTTCTCCTGCAACCATCGCTGCCTTCATCGCCATGGTGGGAATCCTCTCCATCGTCGCTCAGGTAGAGAAACAACTAACCGACTGTTTTCTGTTTAACACTAAAGAAAATAAAAACAAACAGACGGCCTAGAACAAAAGGTTTCTCCCGTGTGCCAGACGAGTGTAAACTTTCTAATCAGGACAGAAAGTCTAAAGTAAAATCACACAACCAGCTTAAATCTCCTTTTAGTCCTAAATATGTATATTTATGTGTTTGTTCAATAACTTAAATCACTGCTTTTATGCAGTGATTTGATTGGCTGTAATCAAGTAAAGTCTCCATCTACGTCGACTGATACCTGAAAAGCATTTTTGTCAAACTAGTGTTAAACCAAAACATGTCGAATATACATTTCTCATTTCTCAAGGGAGAACACAGGAAGTGATTTGACAAAAATCTCTTCCTGTGATAAGAATTGAACAAGAAGTTGTTATCTACGCTCTCTAATAACACACCAGACTCCATTCACAAAAACAGTCATTTAACCTCTCAGAACACAGGAGCGTCTGGTCGACTGTTTCTCCATCTGTTAGTTTGTTTGTGTTATTGTGTGACTTTGGTGTTTTTAAAGGGTTAATTCAGATTCACCAAAGTCACATAATAACAGTAACAAACTAACAGATGGAGAAACAGTCGACCAGAAGCTCCTGTGATCTGAGAGGTTAAATTACTGTTTTTCCTCAATGGAATTAAACACGTAGATTAAGATGAAATAATGTAAATATTGTGTATGAGTTGGTTAATCATGTACCATCGCCTGTCTGTCTGTCTGTCTGTCTGTCTGTCTGTCTGTCTGTCTGTCTGTCTGTCTGTCTGTCAGACTCTGTTCCTCAGTGTTCTGATGAGGACCATTGGTAATAAGAACACAGTTCTTCTGGGTCTGGGCTTCCAGCTCTTCCAGCTGGCCTGGTACGGCTTCGGCTCAGAGCCCTGGTGAGTTCAGCCTCTCTCATGTGAATGATGTATTATTATACAACAGGCATTCATTCACATAAATACATAACAGTTGGTTAGTTAAACTCCATTGTTTGTGTCTCCGTGTCTCAGGATGATGTGGGCAGCAGGAACAGTAGCAGCCATGTCCTCCATCACTTTCCCAGCAGTCTCTGCTCTGGTGTCACACTGTGCATCAGCGGACCAGCAAGGTCTGTCTGTCTGTCTGTCTGTCTGTCTGTCTGTCTGTCTGTCTGTCTGTCTGTCTAGTTGTCTGTCTCTGTTAATCCATCTATTTGTCTACCTGTCTGTCTTGCTTTCTGGCTACATGTCTGTCTGTCTATCTGTCTTTGAAAACATGTCTCACCTCCTCTCTTGAGTATTTTATTTTTCTGAACTAGTTTCTATTTTAAACATGTTTGAAGGATTCTTAACTGTGTGTGTGTCTGTGTGTCTGTGTGTTCAGGTGTGGCCCAGGGGATGATCACAGGTATCCGAGGTCTCTGTAACGGTTTGGGTCCGGCTCTCTACGGCTTCATCTTCTTCCTCTTCAACGTGGAGCTGAACGACATGCAGCCGGTGGCAGGACGACAGAGCCCCGAGGTACACACACACACACACACGCACACGCACACGCACACACACGCTTTTCAAAGTAAAAGCTTAACTCTCTCTCTCTCTCTCTCTCTCTCTCTCTCTCTCTCTCTCTCTCTCTCTCTCTGCAGAAGTCGATGATCCCCGGTCCTCCCTTCCTGTTCGGAGCGTGTGCCGTCTTATTCGCTCTCCTCGTCGCCATCTTCATCCCTGATCACCGATTGACCGACGTCAAGACATGCAAGTCCAGCAGCTCTTCTGCCGCACACGCTCAGAGCGCGGGCCCTCTGGTCACGCCCGCCAGCGACGCGGAGGACATCGAGCCACTCCTACAGGACAGCAGCTTGTGACTCTGACGGCCAATCACAGCCCAGTGGCCGTGAGCACCGCCTACTAGTCCCGCCCCCTTACAGAATAAAACTTTTTTTTTCCATCTTTTTTTTTTTTTTTTTTTTTTTTTAATTCTTCAGATTCAGACTGTTCAGATAACTGGACTTTAGGCGGCAATCCCACTGACGAGCTTTTCCTCTCTGTGTGATATGTATTCACTTTATACATTTATCGCACAAATTAGCTTTAAAACAGTTTAAAATATTTAAGGACTGTTTGTTTTAATCTGCTCCTACAAAGTAAAACCGTTCCTTCGTGGTGGTTTTCTCTGAAATCTAAAGCTTGGTCATCGTTTCCTTCGTCACAGTTGCTTATAAATCAATAGAAAAACAGAATTAATAACATTTATATCAATTATATAACATATCCTTCTTTTAGCACCTTACCCAGGTGAGTTTGTGTCGCTGTAACCGAAGAACCCAGAATAAATAACAACAAAACACAAATGATCGTTGGTCTTTTCCCAACGGGACGCCATTTTTGATAACTCCTAGTTGCCGTCACGCTGTTGTTCAGCACTTTGCATCACAAATATTTACATTTTTTTAACATTTTTAGATGAATTCTTGATCCGATGACAGAGTTCTAAATCAACATTCAACTGCTGAACAGCTTCTTTCTTATTTTATCTGTTCATCCTGTTGATTCTGTATTTCTGCACAGTGTCAGATAAAGATCAGGCTCCATGAATATTATTCTAATTATACTATTTGTAGCTTTAGAGTCCAGTTGTGGCTGTAGGATTGTTTCAGTCTGATCCAGTAACTCCAGAGGGATGTCAAGTCTGAAAAGTCATTACTTGGCGTTTAAAAACAGTTATTTTCTCCAGTTTTCTGCAGACAAAAAGAGGCGGAACTGACAAACTACATTTATTATAGAAAGATAAAAAAATACAAACTCATTTAATCTTTATTTTTAGGGTGATGACGTCATAAAATATATCAACAGACATCACAAGATTCATTTGAAAACCTCCGAAAAAGTTTTGAATGTAAATAAAACGTCATTGAGAGAGATGACTTCACTAGATGTACATTTAAACCATCAGCAGAGAACCAGTTTAGCTCCTTCACCTGGTTTAGATGCCTGGAAATGTATCACTTGTGCAGTACTCTGTTGTACTCTGAAGTACTCTGTTGTACTCTGTTGTACTCTGTAAGTACTCTGTTGTACTCTGTTGTACTCTGAAGTACTCTGTTGTACTCTGTTGTACTCTGAAGTACTCTGTTGTACTCTGTTGTACTCTGTTGTACTCTGTTGTACTCTGAAGTATAACGCAGCGTGCAACCCTCTCCACTCACGTTTTTCAGAGCCGTCAGTCTGGTTGCCGCCTAAACACTCCGGAGTCCGGTTGCCTTCTCTCTGTGTTTATCTGCTGCTGCACCTGACTCCACCCATCAGGTGTGCAGAGGTCAAGGGATCAAACGCTCCTCGCTGTAGAGGAGCAGCGGGGGGGGCGGTGAGGTCAGAGCTGCTCGGCATTGTGGGATATGACAGCGTGCTTGTTTTCTGTTGTCGCTGTTCATATTTATTTCCCACGGCACTGGACTGTTTTGTTTTTTTTGTTTTGTTTTTTTTGTCCTCTTGGCTGCAAATAGCGAAGACACGTTGAGTGATTACCATGACAACGGACCGTCGCTCACACTGAGCATGTGTGAGCTCTGACCAGCTGTGTGTTTTCATATGGAGGCAACGAAACAGGAACGTGGACATGTTTTTAGGAAATTAATTCAAACTGTTTGAAGTCTTTTGAGGAGCGCTTGGTCGGAGCCGGAGGGGGGGTGGGGTCATGGAGGAAATCTGGTCTGTGTGCAGGATTTACTATCACGTTTATATATATATATTATTATATATACTTCACTTGCAGGCCTCTGTGGAGGCCTGCAAGTGAAGAAACGCTGCCTTTCGTGCGAGAAATGGTTTTTACGTTTAATGGATCTCAAACAGGAAACAAGGAGAAGTTTCAAACCAAATGAATCTCAGAGATCCAGAGAGAGAAGGAAACACTGGACCAGTTGTATTAATCAAGATTGAATCCTGCACACTGATTGGTTTTCCTCGGGTGAGCTTCATTTATCTCACAGATCACGTTTCATATCAGATCCATCGACGTCTCGTCTGTTCTTCTTGTGTTCAAATACTTGAAGTCTGTCTGATTATTTTCAGGGCTCTGAAAGTAAAAAGTCCTCCTCTTCCTCCTCCTCCTCCTCCCACCCGCCTGCTGCTCCAGGTAGACCGAATCAAGCGCTCCTGAGCTACTGATGTAGTTTGAGTCCTAGTGGACGTTCTGTTCTCGATGTCTTCAGGAGAGTTTGGACTTTCAGAGTCAGGATTTTGTTCAGAACCAAATCGTGCCATGTTTTTATTTTCTGATTCTACTTTTTGTTTTCACATGTTTTTCCTCATTACAGTATTGACTCAAGGATTAGTTTAAGGAACCCCAGTGCATGCTGGGAGAGAAAAACGTGCAGAACCTCCTTTTATTGAACCTTTACTGATATTACTGATGTTACTTTAAGACTGAAATGTCCTCCATTTGTCACTCAGCCCACCTTTAATGTAAATGGATGATATGCTGCATTCAAGTTACATTTATTGTGTGGGAAATCCTGGTCCCTGACAGAGGAAGCTGTCTGTTACAGAAGTTACCAAAACTTGAACGATGTAGGTTTCTAGATTTACTTTGTTTATTGACACGGCTGCCGCTTTGTCATTTTTTTTTCTCCATCATGACCTGAATGCAGCATCATCATCATCAGCTACAGAAGTGATGATGAAGATGAAGGTGTAGCTTCATGAAGCACAATCAAGTTACTGATTCATGTCTGAATTATGATTTAACCGTAACCGTCGGCTCCTCAAACCAAACAGTGAATCTTTCGATGATGTCACAGACAGACAGTCGGACCTGCAGTATATTTTTCTACAGTCAGAGTTGTGACTCCATATCCCAGAATCCACCAGTGTTATCAGTGCCATCCTGTTCTGAAGCTCTGCTGACTGTCAGCCCTCTGGTCTTTATGTTGCTGCTGCGTTCATGTCCCGTTGGAAAAGTTAATCACTCCTCCAGAAGACGCGTGGTGTTTCCTACGTTTTTAGAAAACAGTGAAGAAGAACTTTTAAAGATAGAAAATATACCAAGAGTTCCTCATGGACGTCCCTTTAATCTTAGTTATCTGAGGGAACGACTCGAGAAATGTAGCGAAGATATTAGAGTTATAGATTTGTTTTATTTAAACGTAATTAAAACTATTATAAAATTTATCTCACAAAAGGAAAAATATTTGTTGAACTTTGAAGCCTTTTTGTAAAAAAAAAAAAATCTATATAAAAATGTTTGTATCATAATTTAAAGGAATAACTGAAAACTTTTCACTTGATTGAGTGGTAGAAAAATATATTAATGTTTCTGATAATCTGGGTAAAATGTCTGAACTTTAAACGGGTGTAGTATTTTTTTTTTTTATCACTTTTAACATTTGATAGAAAAACAAATTTATATTTTTAATTTAAAGAAGTTTAAAAATGAAAAACCAATTAAAACGACCTTCAGATCTTCTTCCTTTTCGATGAAAAGTGTTTTGGTGGTGAAACATGTGGAGGAACTCAACTTTCCGACGGGCCCTGAAGTGACGCCCCCGTTTCAAAGAGATGAAGCTTTTTTTTTAAATGTCAGAAATTGTTACTGAACATGAATCTCAAAGTTTATTTTAGCTGATGATGATTATTAGAACAGAAACATATGCAGTCAAACATTCCTCCTCCTCTTCCTCCCCCCCTCCTCCCTATTCCTCCTCCCTCTCCTCCCTCCTCCTCCTCTTCCTCCCCCTCCTCCCTCCTCTTCCTCCCCCTCCTCCCTATTCCTCCTCCCTTCCTCCTCCCTCCTCCTCCTCTTCCTCCCCCCTTGTGTACATGATGCAGGACTTTTGCTGATTGCTGCACTTTAGTTTCTCTGAACGTGTGCCTCTAATCATTCTTCATGTTCATATCTGTTTTTATAGAAAACTGAGACGCTGAATGACGTCTTCTGTTGTCGTGCTTTTGCAGTTGCTTTCTTTTATCTTATTAAGAGCATAATTTTGAATAATATCTATGATAATAATAATAATATTAATGATAATAAAGAGAAATGTATGAAATTTGAAACATGGTTGTATTTGTTTTTATTTTGTTTATTCTTTGATTTGGGGATTTTTTTTAAGTAGATTAATCAGTTTGTTTAAGTTACAAAATAACTTGTCAAATAATAATAATTTGACATTTTAGGAGATATTTGTATTTAAAATAATTGTTTAAACAATATAGTTTTGGGAAATATTTTAATATTTGCCTTCAGGAAATTTTGCAAATCAGATGAAAACATTTTCACAAATGTTTATTAAATTTAAAAATATATATCAGAGTAAAAACAGACATAAACACACCTCTCAATCAAAGCGTCACACAGAATTAATTCAACAACAAATAATACAAACGTAAAAAAAATATTTTTTCCTTATTTTGGAGGGAAACTGACGGAAATAAAATCACAGAATTCATACATCTTATTGCAGAAATTAATCTTTTTCTTTTAAAATATGTCTAATTAGTTCATCAGCTCATTTTTAACACAGGAAATCTTAAAAAATAAATTTATTGAATAATAATATTAATTCACTTAAACTGTTTCAAAATGTAAATCAATATTTCTTGTTTTTCTCTATTTGGTCACTTTTACATCTTCAACCAATGAATCCAGTTTTCTGTGTGTGAAGTTCAAAGACCAAAATCTAAAACGTTAAATTGTAAATTCTGTTGTTGAACTCGGTTTATAATGAATAAATGAATTTATCAGTTCATTAGAATTAACTTTAGTGTTTAATGTTTAAAATCTGATTTTGGAATGAAAAGTAATTTTTGGAAAAAAAAGGGAAGAAAGAAATGTTTAAAAAACTAAAACTAAAGTAAAATTAAAGAAGAATTAAAGAATCTTTCCAATAATCCAACGGTGCAAAGTGCTGCGTGTTCTAGTTTCCTCTTCTTCTAAAACATCAAATTTCCCCGCTGTGGGACTAATAAAGGATTACCTTATCTTATCTTATCTTATCTTATCTTATCAACGGATCAGACTCTTTTATTGTGTTTCTGTTTGATTCTATTCAATTCAATTCAGTTTATTTTGTAGAGCCCAGAATCACAAATTACAAATCTGCCTCAGAGGGCTTTACAATCTGTACACATGAGACATCCTCTGTCCTTCCCTCATTCTATTCATCCTTCATCCTCCTCTTCATCCTCCTCTTCCTCACAGCAGGCAGGAGATGGACAACTTGGTGGTGGATTCGGGGACGGTGTCTGGTGAGGGAAAAACAACATGTCAATGTATTTAAAAAATATAATATATAAAATAAAATAAAAATAATAAAGTATAATTAAAAAAATAATATATAAATATACATAAAAATAATATTAATATAAGATGTATAATACTGAAATAAAATATTTTTCCAAAATGTCTACCAAAAATATGATGCTACACTAAATATTTATTTTTATTCAAATACGCTGGGATTATTTTCATATTTTAATAATATATATATATATATATATATATATATACAGTTTGATCTCCCTAGAAAAATAATACTATAGAGCCTGAATAATAATATAATGATAAATGATAAATAGATATTTATCAATAAAGAATTCAATTTCCTCACCTCTGTCCTTCAGAGAACTGATGTAGGCCTCAATGAACTCCTTCTCTCTGCCATCCTTCCTCACCTCCTCCTCCTCCTCCTCCTCCTCCTCTCTCTGCCCTCTCCACCTCCTCCTCTTGTCCTTCTCTTTCTTCTTCTCCTCTTCCTCCTTCTTCTTCTTCTTCTTCTTCTTCTCTGCACTCGATCGTTTGTCACACAGTCGAATAAACCTGACGGAGGAGAGAAGAGGAGACGAGACCTGAAGAGTCTGAAAACATGTTGAATGTGTGTAATGGTGGCGTTTGTGTCTCTATGTCGCCACCTACAGGCAAAGAAAGAGACTCTTTGTGTACTGAGTGGTTTGTGTACTTTATGTTTCTGTGTGGTTTGTGTACTTTATGTTTCTGTGTGGTTTGTGTACTTGACGTCTGTGTGGTTTGTGTACTTTATGTTTGTGTGGTTTGTGTACTTGATGTCTGAGTGGTTTGTGTACTTGATGTTTGTGTGGTTTGTGTACTTTATGTTTGTGTGGTTTGTGTACTTGATGTCTGAGTGGTTTGTGTACTTGATGTCTGTGTGATTTGTGTACTTGATGTCTGTGTGGTTTGTGTGTGATGTTTCTTGTGGTTTTTCTTGATGTCTGTGGTTTGTGTACTTGATGTCTGTGTGGTTTGTGTACTTTATGTCTGAGTGGTTTGTGTACTTGATGTCTGAGTGGTTTGTGTACTTGATGTCTGAGTGGTTTGTGTACTTGATGTCTGAGTGGTTTGTGTACTTGATGTCTGAGTGGTTTGTGTACTTGATGTCTGATGTCTTGATGTCTGAGTGGTTTGTGTACTTGATGTCTGTAGTGGTTTGTGTACTTGATGTTGATGTCTGTGTGGTTTGTGTACTTGATGTCTGTGTGGTTTGTGTACTTGATGTCTGAGTGGTTTGTGTACTTGATGTTTGTGTGGTTTGTGTACTTGATGTCTGTGTGGTTTGTGTACTTGATGTTTGTGTGGTTTGTGTACTTGATGTCTGGGTTCCTGCACAGTTTTGTCGGGCAGCATGTGAGGGCGTCTCCGTTGACGACGATCATCTTGAGCGTTGAGATTTTGCAGAGACAGTGAGGCAGGTAGGACAGATTGTTCTTATGGAGGAACAGAGTGACCAGCTGCTCCAACCTACACACACACACACACACACACACACACACACACACACACACACACACACACACACACACACACACACACACACACACACACACACACACACACACACACACACACACACACACACATAACATAACATTATATGTATTTATACACAGTATTAGTATGAGGTCATATGAGTGAGATGGTATGCATGGTTAGCCCAGCTTAGCATATATCATTCACTTGTGACTTTATATAAATGTTATATATATATTAAATGTGTATGATGGCGTACACAGGTAAATACTGCAGGTAAATACTGCTGTACACAGGTAAATACTGCAGGTAAATACTGCTGTACACAGGTAAATACTGCAGGTAAATACTGACAGACTTTTCTGCTGGAAGACATTTAAACTACAGAGACATTTCCAATGGACATCCATGACTAAGAGTAATCAGATTACAGGTGTTGATGATGTCATAGGTCACCTGTCCATGTCCTGCGGCAGGTCGGTCAGACGGTTGTTGCTCAGGTCCAGCAGCTGCAGGCCGCTCATCCTCAGAGCACAGATGGGGATCGATGCGAAGCTGTTTTCTGCGACGTCCAGGTGAACCAGCTGCTTCAGGCTGCTCAGCTGACAGAGTGACATCATCAGTGACATCATCATCAGCAGTGACATCATCAGCACAATGACATCATCATCGCTTCCTCTCTGCTTTTACCTCAAACGGCAGATCCGACAGGTGGTGGTTCCCCGTGAGTTCCAGTCTCTTCAGGTTCTCACAGTCTCCGAGTTCTGGAGGAACTCTGGACAAACGGTTGTAGCTGACGTTCAATTTCCTCAAAGCCGTCAGTTTACCTGAAGACAGAAGAGAATGTGTGTCCTCCAAAAACACCTCAGTCAACTCACTAAAGGAAAAACTAAAGAATAAATAAAACATGAATGAATCAAATAGATTAAAGAATCTTGAACTCAGGTTTGGGAATGAAAAACAAATCTCTTTTTCTCTAAAACCTTCATCATGTTTCTGTTTCATCCTCACAGATCTCAGGTGGAAACTTTGTGATGGTGTTTTTGTGGTTTGTGTGCTTATATCTGTGTGGTTTGTGTACTTGATGGATGTTTAGTTTGTGTACTTGATTGTGTACTTGATGTCTGTGGTTTGTACTTGATGTGTGTTTGTTTTTGATGGGCAGTTGTTTGTTTTACACAATTTTTTTTTGTGGGCAGTTGTCTGTCAAAAACACACTAGCTAGGATGTTCTGATTAAAAGAAAAAAGAACAAAACTAAAGAAATAGATGAAACTTAATAAATGGAATACATCATGTTGTTTTGATTCGTCCTCACCGATCTCCGGTGGCAGCTCTGCGATGGTGTTCTTGGGGATCTCCAGCACGGTGAGCTGGGTGAACAGATCCAGGTACTCCGGCAGACGGCTGATCTTTGTCCTGCTGACGTGCCACTCCTTCAGGTAGGTCATCCACTGCAGCTCTCTGGGGAAGTCCTGCAACAACATCCACCGTCACCACTGATCTCCTCCAAGAGCAACACGGAGAACGTTTAACCAGACGCTCACCGTCCACTGATCTCCATCCAGCTGGAAGATCAGTCTGCTCTGCTCCGGATCCTTCTGATCCTGCTGCTCCGCTTCTTCTGAGGGATAAACAATGACGACAACGACAACAGAAACATAAACAACAACAACAACAACAACAACAGAAACAACAACAAAAGAAACGACAACATAAACAACAACAACGACAACAACAAAAGAAACAACAACAAAAGAAACAACAACAAAAGAAACAACAACGACAACAGAAACAACAACAACAGAAACAACAACAACAGAAACAACAACAACAGAAACAACAACAACAGAAACAACAACAAAATCAGCAATATACCTATGTATGGCAGTATTTACCTGCAGTATTTACATGTTTGCAGCAGTATTTACCTGCAGTATTTACATGTTTACAGCAGTATTTACCTGCAGTATTTACATGTTTACAGCAGTAGTTACCTGCAGTATTGACCTGCAGTATTTACCTGTGTACAGCAGTATTTACCTGTGTACAGCAGTAGTTACCTGTGTACAGCAGTAGTTACCTGTGTACAGCAGTATTTACCTGTGTACAGCAGTAGTTACCTGTGTACAGCAGTAGTTACCTGCAGTATTTACCTGTGTACAGCAGTAGTTACCTGTGTACACCTGTATATCAGTCATATTTACCTGTGCTGAGCTGAGCACTGGTCAGTGTAGATCTCTCCAGGTATCGATGCAGCAGGGTCAGTTCTTTGGTCTTCAGGGTCTTACAGTAGATACGATACTGCCACTGCTGGTCTATCCTACAGAGAGACAGACAGGCAGGCAGACAGGCAGGCAGACAGATAGGCAGACAGACAGACAGGTAGAGAGACAGAGAGACAGGTAGACGGACAGAGAGAGAGACGTGTTAATGAAGCGTCTGCAGCTTCACATTAAGCTCAGATCAGATTTCAGACAGACAGTCAGTCAGTCAGACAGACAGACAGTCAGTCAGACAGACAGTCAGACAGACAGACAGACAGACAGACAGTCAGACAGACTGGATGTTCGTGTTTCGACCTCGTGACCTTTCGTCACTGATGAACTTCAGCCCTGACGTTCTGACAGAAATAGATTCTGTGTGTCCGTGTTCACTCACAGTTCATGACGAACGACAGTCAGCTGTGGGAAAACTATCAAACCTAGTTTAAGTTTAGACTCATGTGAGACGATATAGTTTTTAAATATTCATGTTGAAGTAATTAAAAAAACATCACACACAGGATGTTATTCACTGTAGCAGGTTAATTCCTTTATTTTGAAGGACCAAGGTGGAAGGAATACTGAGATTAATACTTAAATAAAAGTAGAAATACCCCAATCTAAATAGACAAAATTACAAGTAAAAGTCCTGAATTAAAAAAAAATTCACCATAAATAGGTTAAAAAAATTCATGACAGAGCCTTTAAATGTTGCTGATTTAAGATACTTAGTACTTCTGGGTAGAGTAGTATTATAGTACTGCATCATATGTGTTTTATGTGAAAAGTAAAGTTTAAAATAAATGTATTGGAGTAAAATAAAACATTTCCCTCTGAGATTTGCAGTAAATGGGAAAAAAACTTATCTTATCTTATCTAATAAAGGATTATCTTATCTTATCTTATCTTATCTTATCTTATCTTATCTTATCTTAGTACTTCAGAACAGTACTTGAGTACATGTGTATTGGTACTGAGTACTGTGTGATATCAGAGTTCTGTAGTAACTGTACAACGGTTACTTTGGGAGGGCGCTCTGCTCGATCCTCTCCTTCTCATTCTGCTCCTTCTGTCGGTGTTTCTTCACTCGCACCTCCCACAGATCTCTGACCAGAGACAAGTCACTGACCGGGACCTCCACCCTCCTACCAAGACCCATGTCTGAGGAGGAGGAGGAGGAGGAGGGAGGAGGGAGGAGGAGGGAGGAGGAGGAGTGGAGGAGGGAGGAGGACGACAAGGGGGAGGAGGAGGGAGGAGGGAGAGGAGGAGGGAGGGGTAGGGGGAGAGGAGGAGGAAGAGGAGGGAGGAGGAGGAAGAGGAAGGTGAGGAGGAGGAGGAGGAGGAGGAGGAGGAAGAGGAGGTGGTGGAAGAGGGAGGATTGGGAGGAGGAGAAGGGGAGGAAGAGGAGGAAGAGGAGGAGGGAGAAGAGAGGAGGAGGAGAGGAGGAGGAGGAAGGCGAGGAGGAGGAGGAAGAGGAGGAGGAGGAGGAAGAGGAGGACGACAAGGGGGAGGAGGAGGAAGAGGAAGACGAGAAGGAGGAGGAAGAGGATGAGGAAGAGGAGGAGGAGGAGGAGGAGGAGGAGGAGGAAGATGGTACAATATTTATATCTGAGATGTAGTGGGGGAGACGTAGTACTCAAACTACTACTACTATTACTACTGCTGTTTATAAATAAAGTTACAATCAAATCTTAAGACATGTATTCGTGATCCCCAGAGGAAGAACCACAGTGTCTCATGGTCCCAGCATGCTAACATGTAGCATGCTGGGGTGCTAACATGCTAAACAGGAGTTCACACAGAGATAAAGGAGAGGGAACTCTACTTCCCATGATTCACCAGTGGTGTCTGCTGGCTGGAGGTCAAACTTCACCCTTATGTTTAATGTTTTCACTTTAAGATGGAGACTTCCTGTTTATTAATCAGATCTGAATGAATATAAAGTAAATAATAATAATAATATAATAAACAACATCAGCTGTTCTCTTACCTGTGAGTTCCTGTTAACGTCCCTCTGTCTGCTCACTTTCAACAGCTTGTTTACTGACAACTGACCGTGTGTGTGTGTGTGTGAGTGTGTGAGTGTGTGTGTGCGTGTGTGTGTGTGAGTGTGTGACACCACATGCTATTTTTACCAGCTGAGATGTGACCCCTCACGCTGCTGCCTCACATTTATCTGAGGAATATTTTTCGTAAAACTGGATTCATCAGCTAAACATGTGGAAGAAGTACTCTGATGTTTTACTGCAGTACAAGTGGTAATACCACACTGTGAAAATACTCCTAATAGTGAAAGTTCTTCTATTAAAGTGGTACTCAAATAAAAGTACAAAAGTATTTGCATCAAAATAAACCAAAAGTAAAAGTACTCATTATGTTAAATAATATATATATATTATATTATTGTATTAAAATCATTGATACATTTTAATGACTTTATATACTGATTTTATGACTTTATATCCAATGAATCGCCACCTTATCGTGGTGGAGGGGTTTGTGTGCCCCAGTGATCCTGAGAGCTGTGTTGTCGGGGGCAATAGCTCCTGGTAGGGTCTCCCAAGGCAAAGTGGTCTCGGGGGAGGGGTCAGACTAAGAGCGGCTCACAAAACCTCAATGAATCGGACGATACAAGGTTGTGGCACCTCACCCGGAATAGGGAAACCGGGGCACCCTCCTGGAGCCAGACCTAGTAGGGGAGCTCGCCGGCAAAGCGTCTGGTGGCCGGGCCTTGGCACATGGGACCCGGCCGGGCCCAGCCCGAAAAAGCTACATCGTGCCGCCACCCTGTGGGCCCACCACCTGCAGGGATAGGCATTGGGGTCGGGTGCAATGTGAGCTGGGCGGCAGGCTGGGGCGGGAACCTGGGCATGCTGACCCCCGGCATCACAGACTAGCTCTAGGGACGTGGAATGTCACCTCTCTGGCGGGGAAGGAACCGGAGCTGGTGCGGGAGGTGGAGCGCTACCAGCTAGATATAGTTGGGCTCACCTCCACGCATAGCACCGGTTCTGGAACCAAACTCCTGGAGAGGGGTTGGACTTTTTCCTTTTCCGGAGTTGCCCAGGGTGAGAGGCGCCGGGCGGGTGTGGGGATACTCACAAGCCCCCGGCTGAGCGCCGCTGTTCTGGAGTTCTCCCCGGAGAACGAGAGGGTCGCCTCTCTGCGACTGGGAATCGCAGGAGGAAAGTCTCTGACTGTTGTTTGTGCCTATGCACCAAACGGCAGTTTGGAGTACGCGGCCTTCTTGGAGTCCTTGGGTGGTGTTCTGGAAAGGGCGCCGACTGGGGACTCCATAGTTCTTCTGGGAGACTTAAACGCTCACGTGGGTAACGATGGAGAAACCTGGAGGGGTGTGATTGGGAGGAACGGCCTGCCCGATCTGAACCCGAGTGGTGCTTTGTTGTTGGACTTTGTTGTTGGATGTTTGAGCATAGGGAGGTTCATAAGTGTACTTGGTACCAGAACACCCTAGGCCAAAGGTCTATGATCGACTTTGTAGTTGTGTCATCAGACCTGCGGCCGTATGTCTTGGACACTCGGGTGAAGAGAGGAGCAGAGCTGTCAACTGATCACCACCTGGTGGTGAGTTGGATCAGGTGGCGGGGGAGGCTGCCGGACAGACCCGGTAAACCCAAACGTGTAGTGAGGGTGAACTGGGAACGTCTGGCTGAGGATCCTGTCCGCAAGGTCTTCAACTCCCACCTCCGGAACAATTTCTCGTGCATCCCGGGGGAGGCTGGGGACATGGAATCCGAGTGGGCCATGTTCAAATCCTCCATTGTGAAAGCTGCTGCTTGGAGTTGTGGTCGGAAGGCGATCGGTGCCTGTTGTGGCGGCAATCCGAGAACCCGCTGGTGGACACCAGCAGTGAAGGACGCCGTCAAGCTGAAGAAGGAGGCCTTTCGGGCTTGGTTGGCCGAGGGGTCTCCTGAATCAGCAGGCAGGTACCGGTTGGCCAGAAGGGCTGCAGCTGCGGCAGTTGCTGAGGCAAAAACCCGGGTGTGGGAGGAGTTCGGCGAGGCCATGGAGAAGGACTTTCGAATGGCCTCAAGGAATTCTGGCAAACCATGAGACGACTCAGAAAGGGGAAACAGGGCTTTTCTCAGGCTGTGCTCAGCAGGGGGGGAGAACTGCAGACCCGGACTGGGGATATTGTCGAGCGGTGGAAAGAACACTTTGAGGAACTCCTGAACCCGACCAACACGTCCTCTGTGGAAGAGGCAGAGTCTGAAGACTCAGGGGAAGTCTCGTCCATATGCCTGGTGGAGGTCGTTGAGGTAGTTGGCTTCTTCAGAACGTGACCTTCAGCACGCACTGGGGCGGTTCACAGCCGAGTGTGACGTGCCCTTCAGCACGCACTGGGGCGGTTCACAGCCGAGTGTGAAGCGTCGGGATGAGAGTCAGTACCTCCAGGTCTGAGGCCATGGTTCTCTTCCGGAAAACGGTGGATTGCACCCTCTGGGTTGGGAGTGAGTCACTGCCCCGAGCGAGGGAGTTCAAGTATCTCGGGATCTTATTCACGAGTGAGGGTAAAATGGAACGGGAGATGGACAGGCGGTTCGGTGCAGCGTCAGCAGTGATGCGGGCGTTGTACCGGACCGTTTTGGTGAAGAAGGAGCTGAGCCGAAAGGCAAAGCTCTGGATTTACCAGTCCATCTACGTTCCAACCCTCACCTATGGTCATGAGCTTTGGGTAGTGACCGAAAGAATGAGATCGCGAATACAAGCGGCCGAAATGAGCTTCCTTCGTAGGGTGGCTGGGCTCAGCCTTAGAGATAGGGTGAGGAGCTCAGACATCCGGAGGGAGCTCGGAGTAGAGCCGCTGCTCCTTCACGTGGAAAGGGGCCAGCTGAGGTGGTTCAGCATCTGATCAGGATGCCTCCTGGACGCCTCCCTTTAGAGGTTTTCCAGGCACGTCCAACTGGTAAGAGGCCCCGGGGTAGACCCAGAACACGCTGGAGAGATTATATATCTCGTCTGGCCTGGGAACGCCTCGGGGTTCCCCAGGAGGAGCTGGAAAGTGTTGCTGGGGAGAAGGACGTCTGGAGGAGCCTCCTTAGCTTGCTGCCCCCGCGACCCGGCCCCGGATAAGCGGAAGGAAATGGATGGATGGATATTATTGTATTAAAATCATTGATACATTTTAATGACTTTATATACTGAAGGTAGTTTAATTTATAATACTACATCATCATGTATTACATGTTAATAATCAAATCTGTGAAGTAATCAGATAAATGTTATGCGTACAAGTATGAAGTAATATAAAAAGGAAATACTCAAGTGAAGTAGTAGTACATCAAAATTGTACAGTAAAACTACAGTTCTAGTGTAAATACTTTCTGTGTCAGTTATTTGCAATAATTTCATGGTTTGTGTTTTTTGTTTAGTCTATTTCCTGTTTTATTTTGAAATTCACTCCTCGTGTGTCATGTTTGGTGGTACTTCCTGTTTTTCGTGAGTTTTCCCGCCTTTATGAATTTAAAAAATACTCAGTTACCAGGGTTATGGTTGGGTAAAGAACTAATACCATACTGTTAAATATTCCACACAGTACAAATACACTGTTATTAATATTATTACTAATACATTAAAATTATTAATATTATAACAACTTGAAACAGCAAATAAAAATGAGATTATATATTGTATAGTTATTTTTTATTTTATTTTAAAAAATCACTGAATGGGAAATATTCTGGAAAGAAATATCTGAAACTCAAATAAACATTTATTTACGCAATTGAGGCAATATTTGTGTATTTGCCTCATCGCCCGGCGTGATTTTGCATTGGAATTTTTTTTTTATATCACTCAGGTTGAAAATAATGCCAATGAAAAGTAAACTATGATCATATTTCTTGGTGGACACACAAATGAAATGCATCCATGTGACTAAGAAACAGCAAGTGACGTAGATTTAAATATGCAAAAAGACGGTTTATAGTGGACAGGAAGTGAGGTGAAAGGTCAAACAAACACTTTCAGTAGTAAGAGCGGTGTTCGACACCATGTGTTGTTTTGTTTCCTAAATCTAACGTCAGTGACGTTTTTCTCAAACCTCACAAAGTGGTTTTGTTAATTTAAGCGATAAGTTCACTTGAGAAGATTGTCCTAAAAGGCCACCGTACAGAGAATTAACCCCCCGATCAAAGAAACAACATGACCTTTGACCTTTTGACAACATGAAGACAAACTCACAAGGGTTAAAAACCTAAAAACAGAATATTTGTCTTTGACTTTTTCATAAATGTATAGATTATAAATGTTGACAATATGAGATGATTTAAATAATAAACTGTGTTTTATTATATTTTTAGTTTTCAATGTTCCAAATGTCACAGTAAATATTTGTACATCCAAACAGCTGTTAGTACTTCATCTATAAATATGGTCTGCGTGACGTTTACAGTCAACACAATGTAAAGACATTTGAAACATGTGAGCTCAGCTTCTTTAAATACATGAACGTGTACTGATGGTGTGTTTCTGGACTGCAGTACAACAAACAGTACAAACAGTTCACTCAGGCTGCAGTTTCTCTTTTTTAAAATATAGAGTTTTTATGCATTTATTCTTTTAAAATCAGATTCACATTGTAACAAATATAAATCAATATAATATTCATATTCCTCTCATATTGATTTTATTTAGATTTTTTTTCCTAATTCATGGAAGTATTCAGATCCTTTACTAGAGTAAAAGTACTAATACCACACTGTACAAATACTTTGTTACAGTAAAAGCACTAATACCGCACTATAACATACTACACACAGTACAAATACACTGTTATTAATAGTATTACTAATACATTAACATTTTTAATGTTACTACATCTGGAACCAGCGGCTTTTTACAGAAAAATGACTAAAGAAGTTTTACATCAATTTCTGTCAATCCATTATTATATATATTAACTAATTGATTATTAAACTAATTGATTAATAAACTAATTGATTAATAAACTAATTGATTAATAAACTAATTGATTCATGGTCTAACTGTTGGGAACTCAGTTTTTAACTTAACATCAGATTCTATAAACTCTAAATGTTTTGTGTGTGAAAATAATTATTTGTAAATATAATGAAGTAGTAGAATGAAAAAATACTCAAGTTAAGTACAAGTACACTACTTGAGTAAATGTACTTAGTTAAATTACAGTGATGTAAAACTGTTATTGTATTTATCCGCATGAGATCAGAGGTACAACACAAACTCTCTGTACTTTTAAAAGTATCTCTACTCTTCATCCATTCTTATTTGAGAACTTAAATAATATATTATTATTATCACACTGGTAGGCAGTCTGATCCTGATCCTGATCCTGATCCTGATCCTGATCCTGATCCTGATCCTGATCCTGA